>NW_026291257.1:0-12014 GCF_025698545.1 Gossypium raimondii | reverse complement strand
GGTCGATTAATCTCTTTTTTCTCCCTTACAAAATCTCCTACTTGAGAAATTATGGTTTCAGTTACCAAAAGACTTGTGTTGAAGCTTGGGTTGCGTTGCTCACACCCGGTGGCAGCGGCTAGGCCTAGCATGTCCAGCATTATATCGTATTTGGACGGTGTTGCTTCATTGCCCGATCACTTGAGCCCTGTTATCAAAGCTTGAAAATACCCTGCAGGATAAAAAAAAGTGACTCTTCGATTAAGATACAGGTTGATTGGTGGGGCTATATTTTGTTGACAGGTAGGAATCAGCCCATAACAAAAGATCACCTTTTTCTTCGTTATTGGTCGCGTGATAAATTATTTCCATTTTCCTTGAAGGATAAATATGGTGACTGTGAGCTTGAGGTGTCTTTCTTACATCCATGTAAACCCAATGCTAAGGTGAAGACGTGTGGTGTCAGAATAATGTATGAGAAAGATTTGGAAGAAATAAAAGAGTTGCAGTGCCATACCACTCAATCTTCTCCAAATTTTGAACACATCCTCCAACACTCTGCTCACAACCATAGATCAGTAGGTAGCACTTCTCACATCATACAGAAAATGTAAGATCTACGAGGAAGCAGAGGAAGAAGGGCCGCAACCAAAATGGATGCAAAAAATTTTCAATTTTATGATGGGCCAATCGGGGAAGAAGCATTAATTTTGGTAAAGTACTTAACCAACCATGTACTATTACTTCTATTTCATTTAAAATAATCAATTTAAATTTATTTATGTATAAGATATGATCTCTTTAATATATATTAAAAAATTTTAAAATTTTTAGCCATACAATCGTATTGAATATGTACATATCTCAAATGTTGATAATATAATTTTTATACCACTTAAAATTTGTCACTTAATTTATATTTTTTACTATTTAAAATTTTAGTCATCAATTCATTCCTTTTACATAATTGAAATGTGTACATTTTAATTGGTTTTACTTATTTATTAAAATTTTATTTTCATTATATATATTAAACACATTTATATTTTATTTATAGGTTGAAGTAAATATAATCAATTTGAGATAGAGATGTGAAGAAAAATGGATAGTTTCAGGACAAAGCAGGTAATAATAAAGTGAAAAATCCTATAACGAGGATAAAATCAAATTTTTGGGACGGTCATAGTACATTTACAAATGACTAAATTTAAAAAAAAAAAAATTTGAAGGGCTATGGCCCATGGGCCTCTACATGGCTCCGTCGTTGCATCCATGCAAAATCGAGAAAAAAAATGAATAAGACGATCTTCTAACTCCCTACCCCAAGCCCTAATATAGGCAGGGGCGAAGTCAAGAAATTTTTGAGGGGGTCGAAATTAAATTGTATTTTTTATGATAGTAAAAATATAATTTTACCATTTTAATAGTTTGTATATTTATAATTTTAATAGTTTATAACAAATAGAAAATACCTACTCCTAGATCAATATAAAAGCATAGGTTATAAGATTAACCAATCTCAAACATATGTTGATTATATTTAGGTAATAGTTGGTAGGTTTAGCTAACATGAATATAAATTAGAAATCATCAACTGAAATATTATATAGATATATATATATATATATATTTACCAACTTTCGAAGGAAATATGAAACATAAATCAATGGGTGAACAAATCAATGAAGTAAAATGCAGATAGTATTGAGATGCAATATGATTAAATCTCTACTTGCTGCCTATGGCATGAGCATCAATGGTGGAACCTAAACAATTAAGCTGAATGATGTTCACCACTGATCCTATGAATCAAAACCAGCCAATAACAAGTCAACTGTCAAAAAGAATTCAAGTATGAATCTTAATCTCTCCTCACTACAATGCTCAAACAACATGAGAGCAGTAACATACAAAGAAATTTCGGCCCAAACTGATATGATAATCAAAATCCAAGATAAGAAAATATCAACTCCAATAGCTCTACCATGAAACTAACCCAATCTAGCTTGAGAATGAAAACTGTCAAAGGTTGCCTCCAGCTCCATGTGTTTATCCCACAAGTTTTGAGATCTGTTGCAAATTCTGGATTTATATAATCCCATTGATAAATATGGGAAAAATGGTGAGGATGCTGAAAATCATTATATGAACCTAAAATCATGATAATAAGTCAAAGTCAAAGGTAACTTACTTCTCCACCAAGACTGAATTGCCAGAACCCAAAAAGGGGCTCAAAAGATTATTTTGACTTTGTGTTGACAAATCTGTTGACAATTTGCATTGTCACCAAATATCAGTTCAAACACTTGTATAAAACAAGCATTCAGTAAATAAAATTGAAGGTCTTACAGCTCAGGTGTTCCTCCTTGTATGGCTAAAGCTCCAATTCAGCAGTGGCATTCCCAAAGATTTGTCATTCCCTAATCATACATCAACACAGAAGCAAAGGATATAAGAAAAAACAATCTCACAAATAACCAATCTTTCTAATGAATCAAGATATGATTGAAGGAAAATGGAGCAAGTACTGAGATACCAGATGATACCAACGCTGGAACTAAACAATGAAGCTGAACCGAGTCCACCATTGGTCCTATGAATTAAAAAAAAAACAACCAATAACAAGTCAACTGCCAATAAGAATTAAGTATGAATTTTAATATCTGAATTTTGGTACCCACCAAAATCCCCTACGGACATTTTATCAACTCCAAAGCAGAATCATTTTGCTACTGTATTGAAATCTCCAGTTACTGTTCAATTTTCCTCCAAATTAATTAATATATATGGAGAATTTCCTTCTTGGACAATATATGCTATATCTACAACAGAACACAGACACGGCAGGGGAATGAAGATGAGAAAAATAATAGTAAGCAACAATCACAACTGTTGAACAAATTTCCAATTTTATGTTTCATAAATTATGCTTTTAACATTTACAATGTGGAACTACAAGGTTTCAGTATGGTAAAGCACCTTCTAGAAGACAAGTAATTTATAAAGCAGAGCAAGTTTAGATTCATCCTGGTTGGTTTTAATTAATTAAAGCACTTCATTTTGTGTCACTAATTTATAAGTTGAAAATTTACTATTAACAATTGTGGAAAACAGAAGTATGACAATATGAAAAATAAATGAAAAAACTGAAAAATTTATGATAATATGAAAAAATGAGATGAAAATGAAACCCCTACCTATGCGTTTGATGACATAATTGAGAAGTTGAAAGTCCTCAAAAGCAGAGCCCAAGATGGAAAGAAATACAAACTATTTCAATCTTTTAACTCCTCCACCCCCTTCTTCACCATCATGGCTAAAGCTTCTTTTGTTCCCAGCATGTCTCTTTTCAGTAGCATCTGTATCATCTGTAGCATCTGTAGCATCTGTATCATCTGTATCACCCTCTGCATCCACGTAAAATACATGAACACCACATCTCTCCACCTTGACATACTCTTTTCCTCCGCTTCTTAAATCCAAAAGTCTGATGTAGCATTTGAATGATGCCTCCTCATAATTCTGGTCTTCTTTAACCATGTCGGCGGTAGATAGAATAAACACGTGATAATCCTTGTACTTCTCTGGCTCAGGAAACAATAACAAAGATATTTTACTTCTTAGCTTTTTATAACCACCACCACCACCATCATTGCCACCATCGGCGGCTGTAAGTTGGTACTTACAAATACATTCAACATCACTAATGTAACGGCAGTGAGTGAGATCAGCCACAAGGCAGATAACAAAAACCAAAAATCTGCTCCCACCACCCCCATTTGGGGCTATCTTCAAACTTAAGGAAGAATTCATGCTCTGACACTTGAACTTATTTGCTGAAATTTTGTTTCCTGGGAAACAACAAATCAAACTTGACAAATCAGGAATCTTGCCACAGCAATCATATCTCGCTGCCCATTTCTTAGCTAGGGATCGAATTTTGAGCATGGCATTTGCCTCAATGTTATTAATTGACTCTTGATTCAAGTTGAAGCAATTACGGAATAGCATGGTAAACTCATAAAAACAAGCATCACCAGCATCTAAATAATCAAACTGATATAAATTTTGATCTGCAAAGGAAACTTTTTCCAATGATGTGCAGTCAAGTACATTCAACTTGAGCAGATATGGTGGAAGCTCTGAGAGTAATTTGAGGCTCTTGCAACGATCCATATGCATATACTTAAGGCTTTTAAACCTCAAGCTTGGTGAGCGCACATCAACAGTTGGAAATTTAACGATTGGACAACCACTAAGATCTAGAGAAAAAAGGGATTTCAACTTTGAAATATTGCTTGATACATCTTTTACCATTGAGTTTGTCAAGGTCAACCATTGAAGTCTGTCGAGATGCTCAATGAAATCAGGTACTTCTTTTATTCCGGTTTCTGATAAATCTAACTCATAAAAGTAATTTGGGATCTCCGGAAACTTCTTGAGACTACGACATCCCTCAAGGCGAAGGGTTTTAAGTGATGTCAAACGGGCGAGGGAAGGAAGTTTAACCAGACTTTCGCAATTTTCACAGTCAAGTCTTTCCAGGTTGAGGGCTCCTAATAAATTAGGGATCTTCTTTAAATTTTTGCAACTGAAAAGGTTAATTTTCCGTAAATGAACAAGATCCTGCACATGATGAGAACATATATAAAGTAGTTAGAGCATCATTTTACTTAGACTCTTATCAAAATAAAAATTTATATTACCCACCATCAATACATCAAATTGTTTCGTTTAAAAATAGAATAAAATCTTTTATATTTATTTTTCTAAAAGTTAATAAAAATATGTTATTTAAATGCTATATCAATTATAAATTCTTTTTCTTAAAAAAATTCTTGGATGAAGAAAGTATAAAAGTATATATACCTGATGAACTTCGTTCCAAAGTTGTTCCATGTTTTCATATGGTAATTCCAATGCAACAAGGTTCTTTGGATTAAAACTTGATGATAAAGATTTGAAGGGGTAATAACCCCATCGGAGATACCTTAGCTCATCCGGAAGAGATATAATATCATCTTGGTCTGTATGTAGCTTCTTATAATCCTCATGCTCTTTCCTCAACCAACTCGAAGGAAAATAGAAGAAAATACATCTAAGATTAATCATGCTTTCAAAAACAGAAGGTTGGAATAATAGGTTACCCATACGTGACATGTCTACCTTTATTTCTTGAATTCGATCAGTTCCCTGATAACAAAAACCAATTTATCAAATATTAGCATGGAGAAATTTATGGACATTCCATTAAATAACTCATAAAAAAAATAATTATATTAGGATAGACGTAGACTAATTGAGCACTTTTAGAAACTTTTACATACAAAAAGTGTTTTCTTTTCTTTTATTTTTATTTTTTCAAATCAATACATTAAGTATTTAATTAAGTCATAAACATTGAGCCATTATGCGTCTAGTATGATGATAATTATTTTATTTTCTAAATACTAATTAAAAGGATAACTCCCTACCCCAAGCCCTAACATAGGCCAGGGCAAAGTCAAGACATTTTTGAGGGGGTCGAAATTAAATTGTATTTTTTATGATAGTAAAAATGTAATTTTATCATTTTAATAGTTTATATATTTATAATTTTTAAAGGATTAAATTAAATTTTTATCATTTTTAGGAGAGCCAAACTGTAATTTTGTCATTATAAATTTAAAATTTTAAGGGCCATAAATGGAAATTTTCCATTTTAGAGGTTGGTGCCATATAAAAAGAAAATAAAATATAAATAAAAAACAAAAAAACCATGCAAGGCTTAGTCCTCATTCATTCTGTAGGTTAATCTCTCCTTGCAGGACCTCAGGTCGAATGATTTATTTAACCATCAAAATTTATAAAAAATTTATTTTAGCTTTTTAATTTATTTAATTTTTGCTTTTTAGCTTTTTTACTTATGTTTTCTATCAAATCGCCTAAAATTTAATAGAAAGGTTAATTTTTTTAATTTTGCTGATATAGCATACATGTAGATTATCATATGAATGGCATATCACCATTTAATTAATTTTTAAAATTTAAAAAATAAAAATATTTAAAAATTAATTAAATACTGACATATTATTCGCATGGCAATCTATACTGCATCAGTAAAATGAATAAATATTAATTTTCTTATTTATTTTAAAGTGTTTTGACAAAAAATTTAAAAGAAAACACAAACTTAAGAAAACTTGCAATTATTGTAGGCTCCATTTTATCAACACCCACCTTGTTGGATTCATATGCATCACTCATTTATGACCAAATGAAAAGGTTATAGAGAAATTGCTTAGAAACCACCTTTATTCTTCCCTGGAAATTTGATCTGTTTCTAGTTTCTTTCAGACGTATTGAGCGATCAATTTTCTGATTTTCAACACTACATCCACATATTTTTTTCTCTCGCTCATCTTCATGTCGTCATTACCTTCAACTTCTTCGTCCAATTCTAGAAAGAAATATGATGTTTTCTTGAGTTTTAGAGGTGAAGATACCCGCACCAACTTTACCGATCATCTCTATGATGCTTTAAGTAGGAGTGGGATCGTCACTTTCAGGGATGATCCAAAGCTGGAGGCCGGCGAAGAGATCGCGCCTGAACTCTTTACAGCAATTCAGCAATCATGGTGTTCGGTAATCGTTTTTTCGCAAACTTATGCCTTTTCAAGTTGGTGCTTGGAGGAGCTTGCTGAGATTGTTAAACAACATAACAACGACGGCCATATAGTGTTTCCAATTTTTTACGATGTTGATCCATCTGATTTAAGAAAACAAAAAGAGAAAGTGGAAGAAGCCTTTGCTAGACATGAAGAGAGATACAAAGAAGATAGGGAGAAGATCCAAAGGTGGCGAAATGCTTTAATTCAAGTGGCTGGAATCAAGGGATGGCATTTAAATAACAGGTAACTCTTTCTTTTCTTCTCTATTTTCTATTTTTTGGGATATATATGTATAAACTTTTTTCTTTCTTTCTAATCCTATGTGTTTAATTGAAAAGTGTCTTGGTTCTTGTTTGCTTCCAAACTATATTATGTTTCATGATTCATTGAAAAAGAAAGTGCATTTGGTAATATGAAAAAATAAATTATTCAAAAAATTAAAATTTCTTTTATTGTAGGCATGAATCGGAATTTATTAGAGAGGTTATTAAGAAGATATCAGCAAAACTATGTCACCCAGTTACTCATAGTCACTTGGTTGGAATGACTGAACGCTTGGAGGATTTATATTTGAAAATAAACATTGGGGAAAATGATGTCCGCATTATAGGGATTTGCGGAATGGGTGGTATCGGTAAAACAACACTCGCAAGACTTGCTTATAATCAAATGTCACATCATTTTGAAAGTAAAAGCTTTATTGCTGATATTCGAGAAGTTTCAGACAGATGTGGATTAGTTTCTTTACAGAAACAACTCCTTTCGGAGATTTTTCATGATGAATGCTTCAAATTTTTCAATGTTCATGAAGGGAATGATATAATTAGTCATATGTTGTCTCGCAAAAAGGTTCTTATTGTTCTTGATGATGTTGATAACATACAACACTTAAAATGCTTGGTTGGAAGGCATGATTGGTTCGGATTAGGGAGTAGAATCATTGTAACAACAAGAGAAGAACATTTGCTTCGGTCTTGGCCAGTTGATGATATGTATGAGCCCACAACATTGAATCCCAAAGAAGCGCTTCAACTTTTCAGTCTGAAAGCTTTTCATAGTGATACAGTGCCGAAAGATGATTTCATTGAGCTTTCTTACCATGTTGTAAAATATGCTGGTGGGCTCCCGTTAGCTCTTGAAATTTTGGGTTGCTTTTTATGCGGTAGAGATGCTACTCAATGGAGAAGTGCAATTGAAAGACTTAAAAGAGATTCTAATAAAAAAATTCTCGATAAACTTCGAATCAGTTTTGATGGACTGGAAGAAAGGGAGAAGAATATATTTCTAGATATAGCATGCTTCTTCAATGGGGAGGAGAAAGATTTTGTAATGAAAGTATTGGATGGTTGTGAGTTTTTCCCAGATATTGGTATTGATGTTCTCATTAAAAAATCTCTCATAAAAGTCGATGAACACAAATATTTGTGGATGCATAACTTGTTGCAAGAAATGGGAAGAAAATTTGTTAGAGAAAAATGTGTTGATGAACCTGGAAAACGTTGCAGATTGTGGGAGGAAAGAGACGTCCATCATGTCCTAACAAAAAATACTGTAAGTCATTTAACAAAAGTTACATACTATTTCTATTTTGTTATATAATATCAAATCAATATATGATATAAATCCAAAGCTTAGTCTAATTGGTTGGTTGATACAACTATTCTTAAAAAGTGATATTTAGTAATTTTGAGATAAGTCATGTTTGATGTTTACAAATATTAAAAAGGATTTGTAGAAATAAATATTTAATTTCATTGCATTACCCTCTTTAGAGCATAATATTTGTAGAAATTGTTTTACTTCATTTAAAATACTTTATTTATTATATTTAGAATATAATAATGCTAAATAAAATGTAAGTTTTAAAATTTTGTTTTCTTATTTTCTATTCTTGATTTTTCTTAGGGTACAAAAATGATTGAAGGTATAATCATTGATAATAGAAGGTAAGAAGACACATAAACTTATATTTATGTGTACTGTAAATAATTATTTTATTTTTAAAATATGATAAGAAATTATAGCAAAACCTTTTACACTCAATATTTCAATGTTTAATTATGAAATTTATCTAATAGCGTATTACTCTTTCAAAAGAATCAATAGAGAAATGTATGTCTTTTTGAAATATTAATAGTATATCAGTGAATCAGATAATTTTTAGATATTGAATGTTTTTGTATATTATGAAGCTCATTTTCATTTTGTTTTATTCTTGATTATTAGGGAATCGAGCAAGATGCTCAACTTGAGTGTCGATGCCTTCTCAAAAATGAAAAAATTGAGATTGCTCAAAGTGCTTTGCCTATCAAATTGTGATGATCTCAAATTTCTTTCTAATGAGTTACGGCTTCTAGATTGGAAAAGATGCCCTTTAAGATCGTTGCCTTCAAGCTTCCAACCGGACAACCTTGTTGCACTTCTTTTACCATATAGTCGCATTCAACAACTGTGGAAGGGAAATAGAGTAAGAATTAACTCATCTCATCCTTGTATTTTAGCTTATTTTAATATAAATGATTAAACTTTGATTAAGGTAAAAAAAAACAATAATAAGCATTATTATGTTTTCTCATTTGTTTCTAATTTATTGTGATCTTCAACAGCCGTTGTGTAAGTTGAAAATGATGAACCTTGAAGGGTCCCAAAACCTGATCAAGACACCAGACTTCACAACGGCATCAAATCTTGAAGTTCTAATATTGAAAGGTTGTACCAAATTAGTGGATGTTCATCCATCAATCGCAGTACTTAAGAGCCTTAAAGTTTTGAATTTAAGAGATTGCAAAAGTCTTAGGAGTCTTCCGACCATAATTGGAATGGAATCTCTTGAAACATTAATTCTTTCGGGTTGCTCAAGTCTTGTAAGGTTTCCGGAGATTGATGGGAAAATAGAACGTCTAAAAACTCTAGATCTTTCCGGTTGTTATAGAGTTGAAAAATTATCGGAGAATTTGCAGCATGCAAAGTTTTTGGAAGAGCTCGACTTGAGTGAAACAGCCATAACAGAACTACCATCCTTCATTTTTCAATTTAAAAATCTTAAAGTTCTGTCTTTCAATGGATTCAAAAGAGTAAGGACAAATTCCATCGCTTCGATGTTACCTTCATTGTCAGGTTTGAGTTCATTAAGAAGGCTAAGTCTAATGGACTGCAATCTTTGTGAAGGAGATATTCCACCTGATATTTCTGGTCTATCCTCTTTGGAAGAACTTAATCTTAGTGGTAACAATTTCATCAGCATACCTGCATCTCTTACTCGACTCTCCAAGCTTGAAGAGCTTATATTGTCAAATTGCAACATGTGTACTCTTGGCGAAGCAGATATTCATGGTCTATCCTCTTTGAAACGGCTTTTTCTTAACGGTAACAATTTCATCACCGTTCCTTTGGCTCTGACTCAACTTTCCGAGCTTAAATTGCTTGCATTATCAAATTGCATGAAGCTTAACTCGTTGCCTGAGCTACCAACAAGTATAGTAGTTCTGAGTATAGATAGTTGTTCTTCACTTGAAGTAGTTGCAAGTCCATCAACAGTATGCAATTTAATGCATTCGGATGCCGTTAAAGCCATTAACTGCTTCAAATTGGCTGAGAATATCAATGCATTAACACAGCTGAAAAAACATCTTAAGGTCGATTATCTCTTTTTTCTGTCATACTTGAGAATTTATGGTTTTAGTTACCAAACGACTTGTGTTCTATTTTGCAGGCATTTGCAAATTCAAAAGAAAAGTTTGATATTATTATGCCCGGAACTGAAATCCCAGGATGGTTTAGCCAACAAAAAGGTGACTTCTTTATTAAGATTCCCTTACCTATCAACCTTCAAGAGGATTGTGAATGGATTGGAGTTGCTTGTTGCTGCATTTTTGTCAATAATGATGCTTCAAGGGATGTGGGCTTTATCGACTGTGGAGCGTTAATGTATGGTAGAAATCGTCGACAGATTGAGAGGAGAGGCTATTTGGTGGATAAACGATTCGACAAGCCCATAATGAAAGATCATATTTTTCTTCGTTATTGGTCGCGTGATAAGGTATATCCATTTTCCTTGAAGGATAAATATGGTGGCTGTGAAACCAATAATTTGCGGACAACAGATTGCTTAGATCATAAACGTGATGGGCTTCATGTGTTTTTCAATGGTCATAGCCTTAAGGTGAAGAAGTGTGGTGTTAGAATAGTGTATGAGAAAGATTTGGAAGAAATAGAAGAGTTGCAGTGCCATATCACTCAATCTTCACCAAATTTTGAACACATCCACCAACACACTGCTCAAAACAATGGATCAATAGGTAGCACTTCTGACATAAAACAAAAACGCAATATCTCCGAGGAAACGGAGGAAGAAGGGCTGCAACCAAAGCTGATGCAAAAAATTTTCAATTTTATAATGGGCCAATCAAGGAAGAAGCATTAACTGTGGTAAACTACTTAACCAATCTTTTATTTAAAGTGATCAATCTAGACTTATTTACGATCCTTCTTACATACCAAAAACTTATAAATCTTTTACTTATATTCAACAGGAGCTCATATCATAGTTTATATATATCATTTAAAATTTTAGTTGCTTATAAATTCATTCCTTTTACATAACTGAAATGTGTAAATTTTGATTGGTTTCATTTTTATTAAAATTGTATTTTCATTATATATACACTTACATCTATATTTTATTTATAGGTTGAAATAAATATAATCAACTCGAGATAGAAATGTAGAGAAAATGGATAGTTTCGGTGACAAAACAGGTAACAATAAGGTGAAATCCTTTAATAAAGATCAGATCATAATTTGGACCGAGTTAAAAACCATTTTATTTTCATTTGAGACTAACTTATGTGTTGAATTTAATCAGTCAAAATTGTTTTTATATACTTAATAATATTACTGCAACTACTCCTAATAAAAGTATCATTTTAATTTCATGGTTTGTAGTAGAAATAATATTACTCCAACTCTTAAGTTTATGTATTTTTTGTAAAGTATTTATGTTCAGACATTTATTTTAAAACTTACTCAAGTATGAATATAAAGTGTGCTAGAAAATCTTTTACGTGTGAGAGACATATTCATATCAAATATATTTTTTTAAAATTCAATAAATTCATTTTTGTTCTTGTCTAATTTTAGGGTTTAGAGAAATAAAGATATGATTTTTTACTGACATGAGCAAGATTTTCAACTGTAGTGTTTTTGTGATATTAACAAAATTTTCTTGATTTGAGCTAAGTTAATATACTAGTGATAGAGAAAGGATTATATGAAGCGTAATTCTACATCATTCCTATACATTTTCAATAGGAGAATGACAACTCAAAATTTTAGTATTTTTAGTTGAATTTGAATTTTGGGGAGGAAAAAGCTGAAAATCAAGAA
>NW_026291255.1:0-12618 GCF_025698545.1 Gossypium raimondii | reverse complement strand
AAGCTCCACTAGCCTAAATGTTCCTTCACACACTAAGGCCTTTCAATTTCGTGTGTTCACACACAAGGCCGATCATTTCCTTTAGTTCACACATAAAGCGGTTGGAGAACCCAAGTGGATTTTAAGAAGTCCAAACTTTAGGCTGATCAAGGAGCCGCAATTAAGGCCAAGCTTCACTCCCTAGGCCAACTTTACATGCACCATTCAGCAACCACGGCCTCCAATTTACTCCACCAATTTTAAGGCATCTAGAAGTGAATTTGACCTCCCAAATGCATCAGGAAGCAACTTAGAATTTTTAGCTTAATTAAGTGAATTTAGAGATGGAATTTCAGCCAAGTGTTTTGTCCATTCGGCTAGCCCTTATTTGGCTATAAATTTCGAGTTCAAACATGTAAAAAGGACTTTTTTTGACTTTTGATCATTTGAATGAACTTTGTTCAAAGAGTGAGTTTTCTCCTCTCTAAATTCGTATGAGTTTCGATCTAACTTATCTAGCGTGCTAGTGGTGTCTATCGTTCTCTTTTGAACTTATCACCTTGCGTTGGTGTGGCGTTCAACCCTTCTACAATTCCTCAAATCCACCTTAACTAAATAGAAATCGGGGTGACACTTTTTAGTGTTGAATCGTTTCTGGTGTTTAAGCTCACTTATCCATCCCCACCGAATATCTTATATTTTATCTTTATTATTTTATCCTTAAACCGAGCCAAACAAATTAGCTATCTTTCTCAATCCCCTTGTTGTCGAACCTATCCATATCCTACTTACCCCTTTGTGAACTTATATCCATCACTTTACTTCATATTTTTAGCTGATTACAAACAAACCATCCCTTGGTACGAAACTCCTCGTAGACGATCGGGCATCTATGTGAATCGACTCAATCAACCGAGCTGGATCGCATCAGGCCGACTCCTAAATCAGTAACTGAGGTGAGATCTTTCCATGGTTTAGCTAGTTTTTATAGACAATTTCTGAAAGATTTCTCTACTATTGATGCCCCATTAACAGAGGTGATAAAGAAATCAGTGGGTTTCAAATGGGTTGAAACCCAAGAAAAGGCTTTTCAGACCCTAAAACCTAAGTTATGTTCTGCTCCTCTTCTTAAATTATCTGATTTTTCTAATACTTTTGAACTTGAGTGTGATGCTTCAGGAATTGGAATTGGCACCGTTTTAATGCAAGATAAGCAACCTATTGCTTATTTTAGTGAGAAATTGAATGGTGCACAATTAAACTACTCAACTTATGACAAAGAACTATTGGCATTGGTTTGTGCACTTCAAGTATGGCAACATTATTTGCTGCCTAATGAGTTTGTCATACATACGATCATGACTCCTTAAATGGTTAAAGGGACAATGTAAGTTGAGTAAACGGCATGCCCGATGGGTAGAATTCATTGAAACATTCCCTTATGTGATAAAATATAAAACATGTAAAGATAATGTAGTTGCGATGCTTTGTCTAGACGATATGCTTTAATAACTACATTGAATGCTAAAGTCTTAGGGTTTGAAGGAGTTATATGATGATGATGCTGATTTCGGCCATATCTATAAGAATTGTGGACATATTGCTTGATACGAGTCATAAAGGCCCAACCCAAGTTCAAGAAAGTGATGGGCTCAATTGCCACAAGGCCCAATACGAGATCAAAGGCCCGACAAATGCGGTCCAAACTAAATGGGACCATTCAAGAGTTTGTTAGCAATGTCTTAGATGCATACACGAGAGAACAAGAAAATCAAGATTCACTTTCTTGTTTTCAATAAAATCAAGAAACCGAATCTTGGCCCAATTATGCTGTTCGAAGAAATTTCAAGAATCGAGAAAATCAAGATTTCAAATCTTGGAAATCTTGGTCCAAGAAACCAAATCTTGCAGCCAACACGCATTGGATCTCCGTTACGAGCATCAACGACCCAATTTCGGAAGGAGATGGATCACGAGCCCAAATTCTTGAAGCGAGGCCCAATAATCAAATTCCATCCAATCAAGAAATTCCTTCATACTTAGTTGAAAATCAGGCCAAAATGTCAAAGGGCCCAATTTATAAACATTTTAATTGTTTAGTTTAATTTTTAAGCTTTAGGAACATACATGTAAAATTCTCCAAAAATAGCCCATATATATGCTTGGCCAAATTTTCCTTTATTTTATTCTATTAATTAGGTTTAATTTTATTAGTTACTTGTTAGATTAGGATTACTTGAGGCCTATTAAAAGGCATGGCCGCCATCCCTTGTACATAACACTTAGATTCATTCTTAAATTTTAGATTTGAGAGAGCGAATTTTCTTTGAGTTTTCTCCAAGATTTCTCTCTTGAGTTTTCTTTAGAAGTTGTTTTAACAATCTTTGGATTGTGGAGCCATCTTCAACCTTCTTCTTGCCATCGATATTCTTTGGAGGGGAGATTAGAGCCGTTTGAAGGAATTTGTGAATTCTTTCGGGAATTCAAGGGTTCTTAGGACTTTTCTTTATTTCTTGCTGTAGAAAATGAGTTAGAAAAAGAAACAAAAGAAAAGGACGAGGAAATGGTAGTGAGGAATGTTTCCACTAACCAAGATATGAATTTTTCTTGTGTTGCTACTTTTCGGTTCCGAAAGACCGAAAGATAACTTTCAACTTCAATACCTCTCAAATGAAAGACGCTTTCAAGCGATCAACATAGGCAAAGATAAAATCACTACATGAGCCGAAGAGCTTCGACTACACTATGCCCCGATGAGCGAAGGTTTGTATTAAATGGAAAAGGTAAATTGACCCTTATTATTCTGCTTATAAAGTGGACTCAATTGCCATTAGTCCCGTTCGATCGAGGAAAGTCGAGTCCATTTGATTTTTCAGATTCGAGGACGAATCTTTTTGAGGAAGGGGGGAATGATACGAGTCATAAAGGCCCAACCCAAGTTCAAGAAAGTGATGGGCTCAAATTGCCACAAGGCCCAATAACGAGATCAAAGGCCCGACAAATGCGGTCCAAACTAAATGGGACCATTCAAGAGTTTGTTAGCAAGGCCTTAGATGCATTGATACGATCTCGGTTTAGTAGTTGAACCTAAGTCGTTTAGTTCCTGATTGTAAGCGTAGAAGTGTATTAGAAAAGAAGAAGAAAATGTAATTAAGTTCAAAGAGGTAAGGTAGGTTCGTTCAAAGTAGGTTGTGGAATTTGGTTTAAGTCTAAATGGTATGATTAGGTTGGTTGAGTTTGGTTTAGGAATAATTCAAGAATGGTCTTTAGTTTTGGTGCGATTTGGTATTCGGAAAATGGTACAAATGGATTTGAAATGGTAATGGTTCAAAAGGTCAAGAAAGAACCAACACTAAAAAGAGTGTGATCAAACTTATAGGACCTAAATGAATTGGAATTGGGGTGATAATGATGTGAGCTTGCCTACGAACCTAGTAGAGAACGAACAAGAAGACATTAAGCTACCTATTGGTCCGATAATGCGAGCTAGAGCTAAACGATTCAAAGATGCTATTTCAGCACTTGTGGAGCGAATTGAGGAAAAGAAAACAAGGAGCTTAAAGATGAGTGAACATTTTCAACTTCTTTGAAGTTGAATTTCGTTCGACTAGTTAATAATTGCTTGGAATTTTTGGACCATTTAAATAACCTTTAATTTAGTTTTACTACAGCTTATAAATATGTCTTTAATTAATATAAGTGTTTAATATGTCTTGATTTAGTCAAATTAAAGATGTCTTGATTACATTTAGTTTGTCTAAATTATTACACGTTTTAAATCTGTCCAGCCGAATTTATGTGTTATGATTTGTTAATATTTAAGTTGTCTCAATGTTATTTAGGATGTTCACATTATACTTTAATTTAGTTCAGCTGAATTTGCTTGAAATTAATTAAGTTTATGTGTGTTTTTAGGTGCAGCCGAATTTGAAGGTGAATTGGACAGATTCATGCATGAAGATTCAATGGATGTGAAGATGCATGCATATTGGGTTCATGCACCTAACGATACATGCATGGAATGCATTAAAATTGGTGTGCTGATTTTTAAGTTTTCTATGTGTCCTTTTGGCCAAAAGAGATGATTGTTTATTATCCAAAGCTGCCATTTATTTCCTTCACATTGCTGGAAATCTTTTGGCCATTCGGTTCAAGGTGTTCACACTTTAAGGCTCTTCAAAACCGTCCATTCACACCTGATATGGCTGCTCAAGTACTCTCTTTATTATTGGTAACTTTTCAGCAAGAGTTGCCTCTTGAATGCTCATTTAAACCCATTAGCCGAATGTAGCTGCTACATGCATCTCCAAGATCCATTTGCTTAAGGTGGAAGCTTCATAGTTGGTCACAATTCAGCCGAATCTACATTGCCCCATATTCATGAAGTTAAGCTGAATTTTAGTTGAATGTTTGCTTAGAAATTAAGTCTTGAACTTGTCTATTCGGCTACTAGTTGAAAGACTATAAATAGTTTCTTTTTTTCTTGTAAAAGGACTTTTGACGAATTTTTGAATGAAATATCATTTTAGTGAGGCAATTCACTCTCTTTATTCTTCAAAGCTCAATTGACTTATCTTTACGAGTGGCGTCAATCTGACTTTGTTTCGAACTTATCACCATAAGGTGTGGCGTTCCAACTATACCGAAGGTTCCTATTTTGCTAAATAGAGGGTCTCGATTTTATCTACCATTTCTTTCCTTTTCTTTGAAACCTTTAAGCCGGGTCCTTATTTGCTAATAAGGGTTCGTTCTTGTTTCATTGAAACCATTTATCCCCATTTTGCTTCCTAAATCATTTAAAACCAATATAACTCATCTTATTGAATTTGAACTAAATCGACACTACCTAAATTCGATCGGGAACATAATACGACTCGTCACATCATTCTAATCGAGCTCGAATCAGATAAGGACCTTGACCCAATACTTAGGAAAGTATGAACCAAAGGTATCAATGGTGAACGCCACACTCGGGTTGGGGAGTGATAAGTTTGAAAAAAGACTCGAAAGACGCCACTAGAAGCTAGATAAGTCTTACGGGTCTCGAACGAAATTTGAGAGAAAATGCCTCACAAATTTGGCAGCAATTCGTTACTTAAAATGTCAAAAGTCCTTTACAAAGTTAAGTTTTCAGCTATTTATAGGTAGCAATTAAACTAGACGAATAGTCACATACAATCCTTAAGAATTAAGCAAAATGAACCAATTAATTGAGCTGATCAGATTATGAATGGGAGCTCAATGGTCAGCTTCTAGATGGATAATTGAACCTTGAACAACTTGGATGGTGCATGGATGAGCTAGGTTCAGCCAATGAGCATAAATAGGCTCATTTAAGTTGAATCTTTTGGCTGAAAAGTGACCAGCAATAAAGGTGAACGTGAATAGCCAAAATAAGTGTGAAAAGTCACTTTGAAGAGTCCTTGAGTGTGAACATTATGAACTGAACAGCCAAGAGTGTGAACTTCATGTGTGAACGGCATTATGCTGGTTCTTGAATCATTTAAAATCAGTGAACATTCTTCATGCATGTAACGCCATATTCATTGAACCTATGGTTCATGCACCTAACTTAAATGCTTCCATCCACATTCGCCAACCTACACAACATGAACAAATGAATTTAGTTAATCATTATTCAGCTGAATCATATTAGAAACATAATTTAGACAACATTAATCCATATAATTAAAACAAGACACAATTAATTAAACTAAGCCTAATTAATTCGGTTTGAACAAGACAAATTAAAAACATGTATTAAGACATATTTATAAGCTGTAGGAAATTAATTTGACTTAATAACATGTAAGAAAAACACAACTAATCATGCATAATTAAATCCGACTAGATTTGAGACAAATTAAATAGCAAAAAATATTTGAGCTGAATTTGCAAGTTTTGAGCTAAATTGAGCTGATTTGAGCTCATTGAGCTAAATTGGAAGTTAATTCAGCTCGTAGTAAAATGCATGGAGTGTTCTTCGAGTTGGTCCAAGCTTCTTCGATGTGCCCAACCAAAGTCTCGCCCCAAACTTTGTTAATTAAAGCAAACAGCCTCCTTGAATTGTTTGGCTCGTGATCGGTAATGGGAACTTGAGGCAGCTCAAAGGCTCCTTGCTCGAGCTAGATTGGACTTGAGGCGTGGCGTATCATGCATACGAGAGAATAAGAAAATCAAGATTCACTTTCTTGTTTTCAAGAAAATCAAGAAACCGAATCTTGGCCCAATTATGTTGTTCGAAGAAATTTCAAGAATCGAGAAAATCAAGATTTCAAATATTGGAAATCTTGGTCCAACAAACCAAATCTTGCAGTCAACACGCATTGGATCTCTGTTACGAGCATAACCACCCAATTTCGGAAGGAGATGGCTCACGAGCCCAAATTCTTGAAGGCGAGGCCCAATAATCAAATTCCAGCCCAATCAAGAAATTCCTTCATACTTAGTTGAAAATCAGGCCAAAATGTCAAAGGGCCCAATTTATAAACATTTTAATTGTTTAATTTAATTTTTAAGCTTTAGGAACATACATGTAAAATTCCCAAAACAGCCCATATATATGCTTGGCCGAATTTTCCTTTATTTTATTCTATTAATTAGGTTTAATTTTATTAGTTACTTGTTAGATTAGGATTACTTGAGGCCTATTTAAAGGCATGGCCGCCACCCTTGTACATAACACTTAGGTTCATTCTTAAATTTCGATTTGAGAGAGCGAATTTTCTTTGAGTTTTCTCCAAGATTTCTCTCTTGAGTTTTCTTTAGAAGTTGTTTTAACAATCTTTGGATTGTGGGAGCCATCTTCAACCTTCTTCTTGCCATCGATATTCTTTGGAGGAGAGATTAGAGCCGTTTGAAGGAATTTGTGAATTCTTTCGGGAATTCAAGGGTTCTTAGGACTTTTCTTTATTTCTTGCTGTTTCGTTTTATTTCTTTATTCCTACTTGTGCCGATTCTTTATCTCATTTGTTTGCTGTTCTTCTTGTGTTTTTCCAGCCATATTCAACTCAAAGAATCGAATTAAATCATCATTCATTGGCAGCAAAGAGTTGTTCTCAAAAATCCCCAATTCCTAGGGTTTGGCCGATTGGATCCCTTTCAATTTGGGGATCAATTGATTGCTTGAAATTAGGCATTCTTGGCCGAATCAATCCCTTGGCAGATTCGCATCCTTTCCATACTTTCAATTCCGTTTGATTCGCTTATTCTATTTCTTTGTTTCTTGCTGCTCTTTTAATTGAATTTGGGGAATTTCAATTCAATTCTGATTTGTTTTTAATCTTGTTCTTTGTTTTGATTTCAGATCTGATTCGTCTAGAGCTTTCATAGGAGTTTCTCGTGACTTGGCAACTCAATCTTGGTCCGCGCGCATTCCTTTATCATTGCTTTTGAAAAGTTTTATCTTGTAGATGACTTTGTTTTTCGAATAAATAGGTTATGCATACCAAAGTGTTCCATGAGAGACTTATTGATTCATGAAGCCCATAGTGGAGGTTTAATGGGACGATTTGGAGTGGGCAAAACGATAGAGGTGCGTCGGACCAAGATCGAGTTGTCAAGTCACGGAAACTCCTACGAAAACTCTAAATGTTTGGATTTGGAGCAAACAGTAAAATTAGAATCAATTAGATCCGAAACTAAAAATCTGATGTGATCCCGATCGCATCATGTATTGTCACAACCAACGTCGAGTTTGGCCTAAAACGAGGGGCCCAAGTGCAAGATGAAGCTCATTTTTGGTTCATTCGAGCTCAAGTTAGCTCATTCGAGCTCAAGTCAGCACATTGAGCTCGTTATTAGCTCTCTAGCTCGTTTAATTTAATTTGCTGAAAATAAATTGACTAAGTTAGTTTATTTATTTAATTCAGCTCAAATAAGTGTTAGTATTAAATTTATTAAAATTGGACATATTAATTTCCATGATAAATATGTTTTATTTGTTTTAATGCATGCTTTAATTTGTCTTAAGCCTATTTAAATGTGTTCTATTTAGTACAGCTTTTAATGTGTCTGGACAGATTTAATGCTGTTGTTTAATGTGTCTTTAGTGCTTTAAAGTGCCGAATTTAATATGTCTAATTGTTGACTTAATATGCTTGAATTCAATAATTAATGAACCACTTTAATGTGTCTTGTGGTCGTCAATTTAATGTTAACTTAATTCATGTCCAGCTGAATTAATATGGCTAATTAATTTGTCTTGGTTCAAGCATGAGATTAATTATGTTCAAAAGGGGGCTACCAAAATTAATGTGCATGCATTATTTGACCGAATTTATTTTGTGTCTGCAGTCATTGAATTCGCTAACTTAATGGCAAAGGAAACATGCATTTAAGGAGATGTTAATTGAAACATGCATTTAAGGAGATGTTCCCATGCATGGAACGGCATTTAAAGGGAGCAAAGACATGAATTAAATGAGATGTTCCCATGCATGGACGGCATTAATGAAAGCATGCTAGGGGGACGTTATTGAACAGATTAAAGTCGGTATTGCTTCGACACAGAAAGAGTGTTGTTTGGGAATTTCAAGTGACCATTCCCAAAGCATGTTTGTTGCTTAATTAACAAAGGCTGACATTTCATACTCCCAAGAAGCATTAAAGCTTACTTAAGGTTCCAAAGTTGAATGCCTATTGCCGCCTCCTAGGCCTAGAACACACCAAAGGACTTGCAAATTTATTCTAGCTCATTTAAGCTGAATGAAAGCATTTAGGAGCTGTTTGTGTGCCCAAGACGTCATTTATGTGCTGTTGACCGTCTAATTTCCAAGGCTGATTTATTGAAGGAAATTAAGGATTTGAGATGCCATTGCCGTTTCCAAGGTCTAGGAATCTTCAAAAGATTGAACTTAGTTCTTAAAGCTATTTAGTTTATTAATTCAGTTCATTTAAATCTATTTTGTTGTGACCATTCGATTGGATACTTCCTAGACTATAAATAGCTTGCTTTGTATTCGCTTTTAAGGTTAGACAATATTTTTTGAAATTTATGTGAAATCTGATTACTTTGTGAGTTTGTTTTCAACTCTCATTGTTCTCCAAAGACTCGTCTGACTTATCAAGTAACCCTTGTGGCATCAACCCGTCTTTCTTTTTCGAACTTATCACTTTGCACCCAAAGTGTGGCGTTCAAATTATACCGAGGTTCCTATCATCTTTGATAGCGGTCGAGGTTCCATTTTATTCATTTTCTATCCATACATCATTTAACCCGCCTAAGTATTCCTATAAGTCCCGGTTAACACACTTATATTGTGTTGGTTCAACTTGAATACTTTATTTTCGTTCACATATCAACCTCAATACATTCCATCACCACTTTTGAACTAATTTGAGCCTTTATCTTTTCTTTCTTAACCTATTTTCGTCAAACCTTAATATTACTCCAATTCACGATCGGGCACATCAACGACTCGGATTCATCAACGAGGCCGGGTCGATCAAATCCCCAAATCAATAAAGAACAGCAAGAATCAAAACACTTATGAATAGATGTTCTTAGAAGCCAATAACACGAAATTAAGAATCAAGATAAGTTCCAATCATAATCTAAAAGAAAGACACAAATAGCAAGTTAATTTTAACAATCCAAGCAAATCGTTTGAATCAAAAGATAGAGAATGGGAGTGGTAAGATTGGTTGAAATTGATGATTGGAGAATGTTTATTGCTGCCAAGAAGAACGCTGAACAGATCCTTGAAGGTTTTGATGGCTGGAACGCAACAAAGAAATTAAAAGATTAGTCTAGGAATTCAACGCAAACAGCAAAGAAAATTAAAAGAATGAACAACAATAAAAATAAAGATAAGTCCTAAGAGGCCTTGAAATCGATAAAGATTTCACAACTCCCTTCAAACGGCTCTAATCTCCCCTCCAATGAAGAACAATGGCAAGAAGAAGGCTGAAGATGGCTCCCACAATAAAAAAGATTGTTAAAACTACTTCTAAAGAAAACTCAAGAAAAAATTCTTGAAGAACTCAAAAAGAATTTTCACTGAAAGCAAATCTAAAATTTTCAATGTAATTGTAATGTGTAATGTGTATAAGGGTGGCTGGCCAAGCCATACATATAGGCCTTCTAACTATTTTCCTAGTCCTAATAGGAAAACTAAAAAAAAAAACTAATTTTTTTTACTTTCAAGGGAATTTCGTCCAAGGCCTTTAATGGGCCTCTTTGGGCTAAATTTTTACATAGAAATTTATCTATAAAGTCTAAAAATTAAAACTAAGTATTTAAAAATTAAAATTTTATAAATTGGGCCACTTTGACAATTTGGCCTGATTTTTCAACTAAGTCGATTTAAATTTCAGATTGGGCTTGATACTGAACTCGTCTCATGATGTTTTGAGTCGTATGTGTTGCCTAATCGTGAATTGAGTAAGGATGGATTCGTTTCAGTTTTAAAATGAAACAAAATAGAGATAATGGCTTCAAACAAAGGTAATAAACAAAATAAAGAGGAAACAATAACAAAATAATTGGCTAAGACCGAAAATGAACCAACAATAATGAATTGTTGACCCGAATCTCAAAATGGTCTTTAGGTGTTTTTCGGTTAAAGGAAACAGGAAAGGAACCTTGACCCACTATCAACTATGATAGGAACCAAAGGTATATTGAACGCCACACCAAAGGTGATAAGTTCAGCAACAAAGAATAGATGGACGCCACAAGCTATGCTTGATAAGTCAAATCAATTCCGAAAGAACAAAGAGAATTGGATAGCTCACAATTCAAATATTTCATCTATATTCAGCAAAAAGTCTCTCCTCTATGGCTGATTACATCTATTTATAATGCTAGAACAAGGTAACGAATGGTCAAAACATCCACTTAATGTGCCATAAAAACTGATGTCTTTTCTTATTCTTTGAACCAAATAACTCCTTCCATAAAATCACTTTAATTCAGCTGATTTGAATGTCTTTAATGGCTTAGAAAATGACTCTTGAGTTGTCCTTGGCTAGTTGAATAGTCACCATCTCTTAACCTGCTCCTTAATGACATTCAAAGGCTTGATTAATTTCTCTTGAAAGCTCCAAAAGCATGGAAGTGGAAGAGTTGCTGCTGAATTTTAAAGGGCATAAAATGCTCTTTAAAAATTCCTTTAATGATTTTAAGCTCCCTTTATAACAGCCCTTTAATTGTAACTCAAAAGAACTTGAACAGCCACTTAATTAAATGTGTAATGACCTTGAATTGTAACCACTATAAGCTAAAAGTCACCTGCAATAAACACATTAAAATGAGTTTATTAAACAAATGAAAACACTTATTTATCATAACAAACATTAAACTTACTTAAATAAGTGAACTAAAACATATATGCAATAATTATTCCAGCAACTAGTTTAATTAAAGAAGCATAATTTAAAAACTTAATTTATGCATCAATAAATAATCCTAGGAACTAGATCAATTAAGAACAACACTTATTAAATAAAGTTCAACAAAAACACTTATTAATTAAAACTAAGATGAGTTGAATCAATGTCCAGCAACTCATTTATTAAACTAAGATGCTAAAATGCATGGTTTTGAAATGCAAATTTAACTAACATGAAAGTTACATAATTAAACTAACTTGACTTAATTTAATGATGCAAACTTAACTAACATGAAAGTTACATAATGCATGACTTTATTAAATGCGAACACATATTAATGATGTGCAAACTATGACATAATTAAAACACAAACTAAAATAACTAAAAATTAATGAATCAAAGTCCTTTTTTTCAGCAGCCAAATTGACAAACTAAAACTAAAAACTTCATTTTGCACTTGGGCCCTCGAGTTTGGACAAATCTTGGTAGCATCGAGTTGTAACAGAACATGATGCGACCGGATCGCATCGAGCTTAGAGGGTCGGCTTCAAATGGGTTACAAGGCAAACAAATGAAAACCTACACTAAGAATCAATAAAATTTGCTAAAACCGAAAACCCAAAAATGCATGGAGTAACTTGACAACTTCGTTCGAGGTGTTCCCGATCTCCAAAAATCACTAAATTAAATCTGGAATGTCCTTAAATATTTAATTTTTGATCTAGAAATTTTGGGCACCAAAATCAACCCGCTGAATATTTTCTTTAATTTTTATTGAATTTCATCTTTTTCAATTATTTTGACTTTTTCGACTGAATTTTTTGTGGGAAATTGATACGCCCAGGCCTCGTTGATGAATTCGAGTCGTATTGTTGCCCGATCGTTAAAATAGGGAAGAATCGTTTGAGTTTGAATTGAAGTTGGATTTAGGCTAAATAGGGCTTATGGGTGTCAATGGATAGGTTTATGAAAGAAGGTTAATTAAATGTATAAGGTTTGGCTATGAAAAAAAAAGAAAAACTTGGTGTTTGAATTTTAAAGCGGTAACTTGAGAACAAGAATGAACCAACTCTTTTGATACTGCCACGCCTCAAGTCCTACCTAGCTCGAACAAGGAGCCGTTGGAGTTGCCCCAAGGTCCCATCACCCGATCACGAGCTAAACAATTCAATGAGGTTTTCACTTTAGTTGACAAAGTTTGGGCGAGATCTTGGTTGGTCACATCGAGGAAGCTTGGACCAACTCGAAAAGCAATCCGGCACTTTAATACGAGCTGAATTAACTTCCATTTCATCAATGAGCTCA
>NW_026291254.1:2500-5000 GCF_025698545.1 Gossypium raimondii | reverse complement strand
ATGCACAAGGCGTCCCCAAACGTGACGGGGGAAAAGCGTTGCTCGAGCCCATAGCAATGCATAAGCCACCCCAAGAGATCTTTGCCCGAATAGGAACTTGGTCTGGAGTCATTACATTTCTATGGGCACGCTTGACTGGCCGGAAAATTGTCACCCCGGCCACCACTGCTGGCGACCGACTCACCCCGTGGTGAGTCGTCAGGACGACCTGACCCCATGGGGGCTAGACGCACCCCACCCCGGCTCGGAGGGGGCACGCCGGGGCAGCGGATCTCTCACCCTTAAAGAGCTAAAAACTTCGTCAATATGCTACCAGGCAACATTCGACCGTCTCAAATGTGACACTCTTCTTTAGCTCCACATCCCAGGCACCAAGGTGCTGATGGGTGCCGAGGCTCCCTGCACATCCAAGCACCAAGTTGCTGATGGTGTCCGAGGCCCTGCACATCCTAGCCACCGAGGTACTGATGCCCGAGGCTCCTGCACATCCGAGCCACCGGGTGCTGATGGTGGCTGAGGCCCTGCACGACCAAGGGCCGAGGTGCCGATGGTGGCTGAGGCCCCGCACGACCAAGGGCCTATTTTACTGATGGTGCCTGAGGCTCCTGCACGACCAAGGGCTTAGTTTGCCGATGGTGCCTGAGCCTCTGCACGACCAAGGGCCAGGTTGCTGATGGTGCCCGAGGTTCCTGCACATCCAAGCACCAAGGTGTCGATGGTGCTCGAGGCTCCTGCACGACCAAGGGCCTAGGGTTGCCGATACAGGTCCGAGGCTCCCTGCACGACCAAGGGCCTAGTTTGCCGATGGTGTCCGAGGCTCCTGCACATCCCAGCACCTAGGGGCTGATGGCGGCCGAGGCACCCGCACGACCAAGGGCCTATTTTTCGATGGTGCCTGAGGCTCCCTGCACGACCAAGGGCTTAGTTTGCTGATGGTGCCTGAGCCTCGCACGACCAAGGGCCTAGTTGCCGATGGTGCCCGAGGTTCCTGCACATCCAAGCACCAAGGTGCCGATGGTGCTCGAGGCTCTGCACGACCAAGGGCCCAGGTTGCCGACAAAGGTCCGAGGCTCCTGCACATCAGCACGAGGTGCTGATGGTGCCCGAGGCCCCTGCACGACCCAAGGGCCAGGTTGCCGATGGTGCCCGAGGCTCCTGCACATCGGGCACCGAGGTGCCGATGGCGCCCGAGGCCCTTCATGGCCAAGGGCTTAGTTTGCCGATGGTGTCCGGGCCTCGACATCCTAGCACCAGGTGCCGATGGTGCCCGAGGCTCCGCACGACCAAGGGCCTATGCTACCTAACGGTTCACGGAGCACCGCCGGACGGATCGCCGAGCACCGCCGGACGGATCGCGGAGCACCGCCGGAACCTAACCGGCGGTGGGGCACCGACGTCCCGCATACGCAGGGCGGGCCGTGCCTCGACAACCTCGCCGCTCAATATCACCCCCCTAAAGAGCTAAAAAACTTGGTCAATGCGCTACCAGTGACATTCATGTGTCCGAAATGGGGACACTTTTTACCCGACGCCCCGCACCAACAGGGCCCAACTTTAGCTTTGGTGCTCAAGGCCTGGCCATCCATGCAACCAGGTGCCGAGGTGCTCGAGGGCTGCACATCCAAGCACCAAGGTACCGATGGTGCTCGAGGGCCCGCATCACCAAGGGCCCAGGTTGCCGACGGTCCGAGGTTCTGACATCATAGCACCGAGGTGCCATGGTCTCCGAGGCTTCCCACAACCAAGGGCATAATTTGCCGATGGTGTCCGATGCCCGCACATCCATGCACCAAGGTGCCGATGGTGCCTGGAGGCCCCCACATCCAAGCATCATCAACCATGGTGTCCCGAGGCTCCCACATCCGAGCCACCAAGGTGCTGAGGCTCTTGTTAAAGGGAGGGACCGGAGGATTCATCCATTGTTGGCTATCCATCCTACCCTTGATTGGGAGGACCGGACAACTATTCATTGTTGGGTACCTAACATATAATGATATTTGAATTCTACCTTTGGTATTGGGAGGACCTTGACACCGACTCACCCATGATGACTTTCAGATATTCCGGATACCACGGATGGATCGCTTGAGCACCGCCGAACCTAACCTGGTGGGGCACCGACGCCTGCATGCGGCGGGCGGAGCATTGCCTCGATAACCCCGCCGCCAATGTCTCTTCCCTAAAGAGCTAAAAACTTGGTCAATGCTACCAAAGTGACATACATGTGTCTGAAGGGATTTTTTTAGTTTCCATATGTCCAAATAGACACTTTTTTAGCCCGACGCTCCGCACTCAACAGGGCCGAGTTGTTTGATGGTGCTGGCTCTCAGACATCCGAGGCATTAAGGTGCGACATGGAGCTCCCCACATGTTCAAACGGGATGCTTTTTTTGTGCCGCTTTATTCCACTTAGTGACTTAGTGTTTTTAATCAAGATTTGCTGCTGGCCTAAAAACAAATACAAGAAGTTTAATGTTGGGTCCATGAAACATGGCACGAT
>NW_026291253.1:0-11925 GCF_025698545.1 Gossypium raimondii | reverse complement strand
CCTTAAGAATCTGTTTCAGAATCATAGCCTCCCCACCGTAGCTCCCCTGAATAAGATGCAATTATCAGCAAATAAGAGATGAGAAATTTTAGGCCCTCTCCTACTAATTCTTGCTCCATTGATTAACCTATTTTGACTTGCCATACGTATCAGCGAGGATAGCCCTTCACTTCAAATCAAGAACAAATACAGGCTAAGCGAATCCCCTTGGCGAAACCCCCTCCCAGGTGAGAACTTGTGGCCCACCTCACCGTTGAGAATTATAGAATACGTGACAGTACCCGCACAATGATAAATAAAGTTAACCCATCTTTCCACAAAACCCATTTTCAAAAGCATGTTTCTCAAAAACTCCTATTCCACCATATCATACACCTTACTCATATCGAGTTCTAGGGCAAAATAACTCTTCCTTCCATACCTCTTTTTCTTAAATACCTCTAAGACTTCGTAAGCAAGCAAAATATTATTTGTAGTAAGCCTCCCAGGAATGAAAGTGTTTTGCGCTTCATCAATGCAAAGATTCTAACACTTTTTGAAAACAGTTCACTGCAGTTTTAGAAATAATCGTATACAGAACCGAACAAAGACTTATGGGATGAAAATTCTTCATACAAGTTGGATTTGACATTTTTGGAATTAGCACAATGTGGGTAAAATTTATTTCTTCGAAAGACTTGTTGAGCATGGACTGCAATGCAACAAAAGGCCAGGAAGCAGACTAGCAGCTGCAGCAAACCAACATTTTAGCAGGACCAGAAGCAGCTTGGTTCTTTTGTTTACTTTTGTTTATTTTTTAACGTTATCCAAGCTAAATGTAACTAGACTTTAGATTTGTTAAGATTTTAATTTGATAGATGTAATGGCTGGATTATTCAGCTCTTTAATTTGTATTATTTTGTAGTGCAACTTGCTAAAACTGATGGGAGCAGTTACAAATGTTAGGTAACTGTCATACTAATTTTGTAACATCATATATTTCAAATTTTCAATGAGAAAATTGATTTTCTTCATCGGTTACTTGTTGTTCTTAGTCTTTCATCTTGTTTCATTGTTTTTCTTTGCTGTTTTGTGAGCTTATGCTCTGTGAAGTTTCATTTTGTTTGTTTGCTACTGCCATTGTTCTAAAAATGGTAATCAGAGCCTCCTATCTTTGAGGAGCTCGTTGTTTAAGTTTTAGTTTTCAAAACAAAGTCGAATCGTGTTTGCAAAGTCAGCTTTCAGCAGATGAGTTTTTCCTCCTCCACCACCAGTTTTTCTGGAGATAACTATAACATTTGGGTAGTCAAGATAAAGACTTATCTCCAAGCACTTGACCTCGGAGTGCGTTGAAAGTGATATTGAGCCACCACCATTAAGAGCAAATCCTACCATTGCTCGATCGACAACATGGTGAGGAACGAGCCAAGAAGCACAAAGCCATGGCCTGTCTGCAGAATGGTGTGTCTGATGTTATCCTCACTCGCATTATGGCCTATGACTCTCCTAAGCAGGCATGGGACATGCTGAAAGAGGAGTTTACCGGATCAGACAAGACCAGGAAGCAACAAGTCAGCAACCTGAGAAGGGAGTTTGAAAATTTAAAGATGAAGGAGTCAGAAACTATTAAACAGTATTTTGATAGAATAATAGCTACTCAATAACATAAGACTCCTAGGAGAGGATTTTAGTGACGTAGAGTGGTTGAGAAGGTGATTATCACTCTTCCAAAGAGATTAGAATAAAAATCTCCTCACTAGAGGATTCGAGGACCTCACAACATTTCATAGTCTGAATTGGTTAATTCTCTCTATGCACTCGAAAGCGAGGAAGGGCTAGCGACGGAGGAGAACCTCAAGGAGCCTTTCAAGCAAAAGCCGAGAAGGTTCTAGCTCAAGTCAAAAGCTAAGCAACCTTGGTTTGAGAGAAGGACAAATCAAAGAAAGAAACAAACAGAGAAGGGCGAAGAAGGTTTCCACCATGCATTCACCGCAAAAGACCAATCACTTGTAGAAATCAACGACATACAGTAAGAGCTGCAGAAGATGACCATCATGAGAAGATTTGTAGAAATCATGAGAAGCCTCAAGCTCACCAAGACAAGCTAAGATCTGCGAGGACATACAAGCTCGGAGGAGCATGTATTCACCGCCTCATGTTTTTCAGCTTAACAACAAGTGTAGTTGGCTTGTGGAGTGGTTGCTCACACCACATGGTCAGCGATGAGGGTTTGTTTAAGAATCTTGCAGGAGCTATGTCTCAAAGGTCAAGATAGGCAACGAGAACTTGATTGAAGCAAAGGGCGAGGTGATGTTGTGATCAACACGGATCGTGAATAAAGTTATCTCGATGTGCTTTATGTGCCTAAAATTGATCGAACCTACTAAGTGTAGGCCAGTTACTCAAGAAAGGCTATTCTTTAGTTTTCAAGAATGATTTTTGTGTTATAAGTGATGCTCTTGGTAGGGAGATAGTCTCAGCACCTATGGCAGACAAATGTTTCATTCTGGATGTGAGCCAGCTTAAGAAAAATGCCTATACAAGCTCAGTTGATAATACTGATCTTTGGCACAAGAGGCCATGTTAATCTCAGGTCACTCGATTTGTCTGACAAAATGAGCATGACAGAGGACATGGTTAAGGTTAATGCAAGTGAATCGTTGTGAGGTGTGTCGTTTGGTAACAAGCTAGACGGCTTTTCCAAAGAAACCGTGCATGGATGGCTCGAGATGCACTTGAGTCGGTGCACTCAGATAATCGTGGACCAATGAAGACACCTTCATTGAATGGCGAAAATATTTTATAACGTTTATTGATGATCCGACCAGATTTTGTGGGTCTATTTTATGAAACAAGTCGAGGTGTTTGAAATGTTTGCAAAGTTTAAGGCTTGGGCGTAAAACCAAACAGTCGAAGATTAAGGCCTTAGGAGTACAATGGTTTAGAATACTTGTCCGAAAGATTCCGAAGCTATGTGAGCAGCTAGAATCCATCATCACTAACTACATGTAACTCCTCAAAGAAATGGAGTGAGTGAGAGGAAGAACAGGATGATGAACATGACCAGGTGTTTGTTGTTCCAGAGCAGGCTTTCAGGCATCTTTTGGGCTGAAGGTGTCAATACCTCAGTATACTTGCTCAATAGGCTGCCAACACATGCTGTGAAGGACAAGACCCCTTTTGAAGCATGGTATGATCTTAAACCTGTTGTCTCACACTTAAAATTGTTTGGCTACATATGTTATGTACTTGTACCAGCAGAAAGAAGGACCAAACTTGAGAAGAGATCAATCATCGGCATATTTGTTGCCACATGATGTAAAAGGACTATGAATATTTGATCGCTCAACCAAGAACATTTTGGTGAGTAGGGATGTTAAGTTTGATAAAACAAGGTTTTGGAGTTTTGATGGTTTAGATACAAGTCAGTTTGAAGAAGAGAAAGATACTAGCAATCTGGAATTGGCATAAAGTGAAGTCAGTAATGCCAATGTTGATGATGCTCTTGTGAGAGGGACCAGGTCCATTGCTGATATCTACCAGAGATGCAATGTGGCCATAGTTGAACCCTCAAGCTATGAAAAACTGCTAGAAGCAAGAGTTGGATGAAAGCCATTGAGGCTGAAATCGATAAGATCCACAAGAATAACACTTGGGATCTAGTGGACAGACCTGAACAGAAGAAAGTCATTGGTGTCAAGTGGGTTTACAAGGCCAAGTTCATTGCAAATGGCTTTCTGAACAAGCACAAGGCAAGGCTTGTGGTGAAAGGGTATAGCAACATTTGGCATTGACTTTGAGGAAATATTTGCTCTAGTAGCAAGGTGGACACTATAAAGTTGTTGTTTGCCTTGGCTACACGTAAACAAAGGAAGGTCTACACTTGATGTCAAGTCACCTTCTTAAATGGCTTCCTTAAAGAGGAAATTTTGTTGAACAACCTGATGGATTTAAAGTTCAAGGAAAGGAAGACAAGGTTTATAGGCTAAAGAAGGCACTTTATGGTTTGAAGCACTCTCGAGCCGGTATGACGAATTGATGAATATCTGCTAAACTCAACTTTGAGAAAAGCTTGAGTGAACCAACCTTGTTTGTGAAGAAGTCCAAAGATGAGACACTGTTGATTGTGTCAATATATGTGGATGATTTGTTGGTGACTGGAAGCAAAATTGAGTTGATTCAAGAGTTCAAGGAGAAAATGCAAGTCATGTTCGATATGACAGACTTGGGAACTATGAGCTATTTCCTTGGTATGGAAGTGAGTCAGGTTGATTAAGGCATTTTCATCAGTCAACATGCATTTTCCTTGAAGATACTCACTAAATTCCACATGGAAAATTGCAAACCAGTGAGTACACCTTTGGTCACAGGACAAAAATTAAGCAGCTATGGAAATGAAGAAAAAGTGGATGAAAGGGAGTATAGGAGTCTAATTGGATGTTTGCTTTACTTAACAGCAACAAGGCCTGATCTTATGCATTCTGTGAGTCTGCTATCTTGTTTCATGTATAGCTGCAATACATCACATTTAAAAGCAGCAAATAGAATCCTCAGGTATGTGAAAGGAACCTTGAAGTTTGGAGTGATGTTCAAGTCAGGGAGTAAGCTAAAATTGACTGCTACTCGCAAGGATCGGGAGGTTCAATTGATGATATGAGGAGTACCTCGCTACCTTTTTACACTTGGTTCTAAGCTTTCGTTGGAGCTCTAAAAGCAACAACAGTTGCTCAATCAACTGTGAGGCAGAGTACATAGCAAAGATTGAGCAAGAAACCAAGCAATGCTTAGAAAATTGTTATTAGATTTAAATTAGGAAAATTTGAACCTCTGAGATTATGGTTGATAATCACAAATAGCTATCTCCAAGAATGCTTTTTCATGGCAAAACAAAACATTTTAAACTCAAATTCTATTTTGTTCGAGAGACAGGCAATCAAAGGATGTTAGTCTTGCACATTATAGCTCACAATACCAATTGGTGACATTTTGACAAAGCCTCTTGGTACTATGAGATTTGAATTCTTAGAAATTGGTTGGTGTTTGTTGCCTCATCCAAGGAGGAGTGTTGAGCATGGACTGCAATGCAACAAAAGGCCGGATGCGACTAGCAATGCAGAGACCAACATTTTAGCAGGACCGTAAGTAGCTTGGTTCTTTTGTTTACTTTTGTTTATTTTGTAATGCTATCCAAGCTAAATGTAACTAGACTTTAGAGTTGTTAAGATTTGGATTTGATAGATGTAATGGTTGAATTATTTAGCTCTTTAATTTGTATTATTTTGCAAAGGCAACTTGCTAAAATCGATAGGATCGCCATAAAATGTTAGGTAACTGTCATACTAATTTTGTAACATCATATATTTCAAAGTTTCAATGAGAAAATTGATTTTGCTTCATCTGTTACTTGTTGTTCTTAGTCTTTCATCTTGTTTCATTGTTTTTCTTTGTTGTTTTGTGAGCTTATGCTCTGTGAAGTTTCATTTTTGTTTGTTTGTCACGCCATTGTTCTAACAAGACTTCCCCATTTAAAACCTCAAGGCAATAAGATTCCACGTCTCCGTCCTACTATATACAAATAAGACCGAAGAACAACACGGAAAGCCATCGGACCAGACGCTTTGTGGGTGCCATCGCTTTAGAGCTACAAGAATCTCCTCTCTTTCATATCGGGCCAAAAGACGCATCCATATCTTCCAAAATACACCCTTCACCCTTCCAAAATATAACCGAATCACACGATCTCTGCAAGTAAATAACATCATAAAATACTCCATAGCAATTTGGTTTATCTCACCTTCATCATTACGTATTTTCCATCTCCCTTGTCAAGACCTCTTACTTTATTTCTCCGCTTTTTTGAGATGCTACCCAATGAAAATAACTAGTATTTCGATCTCTTTGCTTTAATCAGTTCACACGCGCCCTTTGCTCCCAATACATCTCCTCCTTTTCCAATTCTAAATTCATATCGACTTTATTTTCTAACGGGCGTAAAATATTCTCATCATCTCGTTATTCTAGATTCAACTCCTCGATCCTTTTAAATAAGTGCCTCATCCGCCTTTATCCCGCTCTAATTTTATTCGCCCATGTCTTTAAACCCCTCACCAAGAAGTCAAGTCATTGAGGAATATCACCCATGCTATGATCCCAAAGTCAACAAACTTCAACCTCACATGAATCTTCTAACGTCCATGCCGATTCAAAATGAAACCCAAACTCTTGGGACGCCTTTCCCTTTATTCGTTATCAACAGCAAGGGACAATGACCAAAGAAGGAATAAGGCAAATGACGAACAACAAAATTAGGAAAATTCTCTTACCATGCAGAGTTCGCAACACCCCTATCCAACCTTTCCTTAATATTGTTATGTGCAAAATTACGTCGCTCTCAAGTAAATCAAGGTCCTTCAAAATCCAAATCCTCTAAATAGTAATCCCACAACGCCCTTTGAAATTCCTCCATTCTTTTGCCATCTCGTAATGTTCCCCCTTTCTTTTCGTAAGAATAAAGAATCTCATTGAAATCCCCACATACCAACCACGACAAAATCGATCTCTACTTAAGCATTGAAGGAGACGCCAAGGTTCGCTTGGCTTTCTGGATCAAGAGATCTATAGAACTCTATCGCTCCACTTTATATCATCCTCCAACCCCATATATCAACATCTACATGATTGTTCAAAAATTCCTCAAATTTACCTCAATATCCGCTTTCATCCCAAACTAAGTCCTCCCTCGTACTCTTCCAGAAACATCAATACCATGCACAAAACTCTCTTTGATGCACTTTCTTCATGTTACTAGAATTCAACTTTATCTCCATAAAGAAGACAACATGAGGGTTATGAAGTTTCAACATTTGTTGAAGCCTCCTGATTACTCGTGGACTTTCCAATCTACAAACATTCCAGTATAAGATCTTTATTATTGTCAGCCGACTTACCTTTTGGTGATCACTAATAAATTTATCTGGTATGCTAGGATACACTCACCTCTTCTTTCCTTGGAATCCGAGACCTCAGAAACTATATCAGAGAAAACATTCATTCTTTGCCTTTTTTTTCCATCCATTTCTCCAATTGGCTCTTCCTCCAAATCATGTATCATTGGATCTTGATCCAATCCCGAAGAAAAAATCCTCCCGTCCAAATCTACACGTCGATTTCCCATCTAGATTAACACCCAACACTCGATTTATATCATTTAAAACATCAGATCCCAAACCCCATGTGACTATTCCTGAGCCATACACTTTCTGCCACCACAGTATGCCTTGCTGGAAGGGCTCACAACGAGATATCCCATCCTAACTCTACCAACTCTTCATCCACTCGTAATTGAATTGGGCAAAACCTATCACTATTTCCCAAACAACCACACAAAAAACAAAAGACAGTAAGCTTCTCATATCTAAAGCGAGCATAAGTATGACAATCGGGAGACACCTGAATCTTTTTCCATCTCCGTAGAGGAGATATGACGTCAAGCAATACCCTAATATGCATGAAATATTAAATCCTCGATTTGATTGTTGACAATCATATTCCTCAAAACCCCAATAAAGTTCCCCAATTATTTTGCAACTACCTCCGAATAAAATCCAAGGCAAATCATAAACTTGAACCCAGAATTGAGTGTAGAAAAGAAGAACCAACATCGAATCCTCATCTCCTTAAGCTTGTGGAAGATCAACAAATGGTTATTGAAAGTCTAAGGTGCCCTTCATTACCCATTCAAGATCCACCCAATGAAAAAATCGAAATAAAATCTCTTTTCCCCAAATACGAAATTTCCACGCCACATAAAGGGTGCTAGAGATTCGTCAAAGTGTTTCTCATAGCTTGAAATTGTACCGCGCTTGCAGTAAGGAAACATCCCACTAAACACAAATCATACAGCCTATTCACCCCTCAGAAATTCCGCCAAATTGAAGCACTTCCTCCTTCTTCCCATACGAAATACGTAACCTGGCCAACTCATTCGCCATTCTTTAAGCAAACAGGACAATCAAAACTAAAAAGACAAAGAACACTCCAGATTAAACCAATCGAAAAGTAAAAAAACCCTAAAAGAAATCAAAACCCTAGTTTAGAGAGATGCCACAAAAGAGCAGACAGAAACGTGCAAAAGAGCAAACTTTTAAATGTTTTATAAAATTTGTTTATTATTTATTTGTTTTATAATATTTCTAATGTGAAATACAAAGCACGTGTTTGATATAATATATCAAATATGTTAAATCATCTTGCCATTCTCATGTTCGAGTATGTATTAAACGCAGGAGATGCTTTAAAGAAGATAAAAGAGTCTGAGTAATGTATAGATTATATAATGGTTGATTTATTCAAATATGACATGTACAAGATGGCAATGAACTATCACATGATATATTGAAGGGATTTAACTTTTCATGTGTATTGCAGTAGACTTATTGAATTGTATGCTTTGAAATGTTTATTTATTTATGATTTTAAAAAATGCTGGTATACTACAGTGGACTTTGAGAGTGTCAAACCTCCTAAAATGGAGGGTTTGGATGAATTAATACAGAAGAAGAAAGATCCTTCTAATTCAAGTAAACTTGATAGCAATGGTAATTCTCCAAAACAAGCATCAATTACAACTCAATGGTTTTCGTCAAAGCCATCAAAGGTTAATTTGTCTTTGTTTATTGAAATTGTTTTGCTTCTAGTACATTTTTCTTTCACCTGCGCTTTTATGTCGTCTTAGCATAGTGGCTATAAGTAATTTCTTTATTCATATCAAATGCTTATTTGATTCTTTATTTGATCACCACTTTCTGCTAGTTTTCTTTTGTTGATTAGAACGCAGAGGATAATTCTCAAGGCCTGTCTTCCTGTGATCCTGATTGAATATTATATTCGCTAGCTCTTATTATGTATTTTGGAAATGGATGATAGGTTTTAATGCTCTTAGCGAACAATTAGCTTATCACATTCTTAGTTTCCTCAGCATGGATGATCTCGGCCGGCTAATGCTTGTGTCCAGAAGATGCAAGTCTTTTTGTGTTGGTGTCCCCTCTTTGACTGTTGATAATAAGAACTATACACATGACTTGATTTCTAGACAGCGTTTCAATCAATTTGTTGACAAGTTTTTGGATTCACGTGCTCTCTCTAGAATTAAGACATGACGGCTTTTGACATATGGTTCTATTAGTATGGTGCCTCAAGAGGTGATTCCTAGTTTCTTTCCAGATTATGTCCTCTATAAATCTGTGAAAGACCTTGCATTCTATTCTAACAATGGTGCTCTGGAATTGCCTCCATCCCTCTCTTGAAAGCTTGACTCTGCAATCTACTCAAATCCCTGATAAGTTCTTCAGTGATTTAATTTAGAGCTATTTTCCCTCAAATCTTTATATCTTTGTGGTAGTAGTGGTCTGAAAGGTATTTATATCAAAAGTTCATCACACAAGCAGTTGAGAATCACAAATGAAAATCCTGTTGATCTCTGCCACCTTCATGACGTCACAATGAAGCTTGAAAAAATCCTTTTGACTTGGTATCCAACTGATTTTTGTATAACTTTGTTTTAGAATGGTTGTTCTGAGTCTACCCATCAAGGTTTTGTGTGACATGGAGGCTGGAGTCATCTACAATGTGCTGCATTATTGCATTATATCAAACACTTCCACCTAGAACAAAGGTTGGATTTTTTCCACATATGATTTGCCCAGTTTGGAAAGATCTGCTAAGGTCTTACGAATACATGCCAAAACAATCGAGGCAATCAAATGGACCAACTTTTCTTTTTACTCCTATAGTATGACCATATTTGCATTTTTGTGTTTCAGAATTGATGGGGTTTTGGTTTTTGCTCGTAGAATTTTATCAATGTTTGGCTTACTAGGATATTACTCTATTTACCAATAACATGTTTTTCGCTAAAGATATATATATATGTCTTAACTACTAATAGGGAACACAAAAAACTTTTAAAGACATTCAGCTCTATGTCGAGTGTTGTAATATATGTTTTGGAGCCCATTTCATCCCAATATTTACTCATTGCTGCATGTTTTATTATAGCATCATTTTTATGAGCAAAAAATGGATGACAAAGTTGTTGTATACTTCTTATTTATGAATGGTACCGCAGATTTAAATTCATCAAAAGGTATATTAGGCATATTTTGCAACAAATTGCTTGCTGTAATACTGCCTCTGCAGATCCTTCCCATTCAGTGAAATGAAAATTTTCAGGACAAAGCCTGTACTACTCTAACGTTATATTCAAATTATTTACCTGATATGTTTTTTAAGTTAGTTGTTCCATCCCTTAAACTTGCATTAAAGTTGTACCTGCAATGTGTTGAAAAGCTGTCGACAGGGTATTAATTTCTCGATCTATTATTCTACGGTTCGCTCGATTTTAGATCGTGATATTATAAAGGCTCGTATGTTCAATACCGCAGCCTCCAAAACAGTTAGCGAGTGTACGCTCCCAACTAGAATCTTAAGGCTCGAGGTTCAATACCACAGCCTCCAAAACAGCTAGCGCGTGACGCTCCTAACGGAATCTCAAGGCTCGAGGTTCAATACCGCAGCCTCCAAAATAGTTAGTGCGAGCTACGCTCCCAACTAGAATCTTAAGGCTCGCAGGTTCAATACCACACCTTCAAAATAGTTAGCTCGAGCCTATGCTCCCACTGGAATCTTAAGGCTCAGAGTTCAATATCGCACCTCCAAAAGCTTAGCGAGCTTACACTCCCGATTGGAATCTTAAGGCTCACTGGTTTAATATCGCGACCTCAAAAATAGTGCGAACCTACATTTCGATTCATATTATAGAGGTTAGTTGATTTATGATCGCAACCTCCAATTATTTAAGTTAGTGATTTAAAATCGTAACTTCACACAACTGTTGATTTAAGATCATAGTTGATATTACTAAGGCTCGCAGTTAAATATTGCGTCTCCAAACATTTGTTGATTTAAGATCAAAATGTAAACAAATATAAATTTCATAAAAGAAATTTATAAAATTATCGTACCAAAAGAAGCATTTTATAATTTTTCTATAACTTTTATTGATTTTTAATTTTTATCATCTTTGCCACATATCACTGTGTTGCAACACGTGATAACTTTAATTAAAAAACTAGGGTCATAACATTTTTTATGATTTTCATAAAATTTTAGAAATTTTTATTTTTTACGATTTTTATAAAAAATTCTAATTTGTAATAAAATTTTAAAACTTAAATTTTGAAAACTTAAAATTTGGAGAAATTTTGAAACTTTGGAGAAACGAGTTTTGATTTCAAATGGGTATTCGAGTCCTGCTTTTCATTCGAATCGATAGCCTTTTATAGAGGGCTATTATCTCTTTACATCATTTGAACCGGGAAATTTTCTCTTTCATCATTACATTTGAGACTTTGATTAAAACTTTTCAGAGAATATATTCTTTAACTACAAAAATACAAATTACAGAGAATATTTACTATTCATGCATCTTTTCTTGTAGGAATATTTATTGCTTTTTAGAGAATATTTCCTATTCACTGCTCTTTTCTTTCGGAATATTTCGTCAAAGAATATTCCTTGTTCACTTGTCTTTTCTTGCATCATTTTTTTGTCCGGTGATGGTCATCGAAGTGGTATCATCTGCAAGATCCACCGTCTTGATTGAGGATGCTGAAAATTTCTCATCTTCGGATTCGGAATCCAATGAGCTGAGCATTTCAGCCATGAGTTTCTTGTATTCTTTTTGGTCTTGGCTTGAGCTAACATCGCACTAGCTGTTGACTTTGCTTGAAGGAATTTTGCTGTGGTTTGATCCGGGGCTGCGAACTTACATAATCTTGGATTCTTGTTGAAAAAATTATTCAAATATTTTAAATCATATTTTTCATCATTAAATTTGTCCCACCATTTAGTCCTGTAGTTCGAACTAGTAATGAAATTCTAGTATAT
>NW_026291252.1:0-36922 GCF_025698545.1 Gossypium raimondii | reverse complement strand
GGATGTCATGAAGTCTTAACACATCTTTGAAAAATAAGTCTACCACATGTGTAGCATCATCTGTTTTGTGATAAGGAATAAAATGTGCTATCTTGGAAAACCTGTCAACAACAACAAATATACTATCTCTTCCTTTCTTAGTTCGTGGCAAATCTAGAATAAAATCCATGGATAAGTATACCCATGGTGAAGTAGGGATCGACAAAGGAGTGTAAAGGCCATGAGGCATTACCTTAGATTTTGCTTGTTTACATGTGATGCACTTAGAACATACCTTTTCGACATCCTTCTTCATACTTGGCCAATGGATGTGTTCTCTCCCACGTAAAGGTGGTAAACCTTTAGGGGCCTCACTAAAAACATCCTCATAATCCTGCAAAATACATTGAAACACACTAGGAAATTTTTCATTAATGTTAGATAGAGATAAATAGTTTTGCCTAAACCTCACAAGGATACAAGGCTGTTTATTGAGTAGGCCTCTCCACATATCTTTTTGTGTTGCAATGAAATTTTCCCTCTAGTTTTACCACTTGCGGATTCACTCACCTTTGGGCCATTTAAATTTTGACTTTTTTCACTACTAGCCTCTTTTCTCTCTATCTTTTTTATTTGTCTTTTCTCCCTCACCCCCTCACAAAATTTCATCATCTTTAATTGATCTTTATATATGATAAAGGGTTGCGCGTGGACCAAGATCGAGTTGCCAAGTCACGAGAAAACTCCTACGAGGCTCTAAACGAATAGATCTGAAACGAAATAGAAATTAAAAGATTAGAACTTTGAATTTCCAGATCTAGAATAAAAATCCCCAAACCAGCAAAGAATCAAATTGAGAATAGGAATAAGTGTTAATAAAGGTTCTTGGGGAATCAAGAACATGTAATTGAACCCCAAAGAATACTCCAATCTGCGGAATCTGAAAAGAAAGACACAAACAACAAGTTAAATTTCCCCAAAATTCCAGCAATCAAAACAACCCAAATCTGAAAAGAAGAAATCGGTAAGAACAAGGAATTTAGGGATTTTGAACGAATTTTGCTGCCAAGAACAAAAGGGGCGATCTGATCTTTAGTAAAGAAGAGGGCGAATCAGATTTGGAATGCTTTGGAATGCCTGAAACGCAACCAGAACAGCAAACAAAGTGATTAAATAAAATCGACACAAGCAGAATTTAAAAGAAAAAAATTGACAGCAAGAAATTAAAAGATAAGTCCTAAGAAGCCTTTAAATCTCGAAAGATATCACAACTCCCTTCAAACGGCTCTAATCTCCCCTCCAAAGGAATATCAATGGCAAGAAGAAGGCTGAAGATGGCTCCCACAATCAAAAGATTGTTAAAACAACTTCTAAAGAAAACTCAAGAGAGAATTCTTGGAGAAAAACTCAAGGAGCATTTGCACTTAAACAAATCTGAAATTTTTAATATATTTGAGAAGTGAATAACAAGGTGGCTGGCCAAGACTTTATATAGGCCTCTCAAGTGTTTTCCTAATCTAATTAGAAAACTAAAAATAAAAAAACTCCTAAGTATTTTAATATTTAAATGGAAATTCAGCCAAGGGCTTTTAATTGGGCCTCTTGGACTGAATATCTACATAAAAATTTAAACTAAGTAATTAAAAAATAAAACTTTACAAATTGGGCCACTTTGACAATTTGGCCTGATTTTCAAGTAAGTATGGTTTGTCTTCTTGTTTGGGCTTGGAATCATCTTATTGGGCCTTGCCTCCAAGAACTTGGGCTTGTATTCCATCTTCTACCGAAATTGGTTCGTTGATGCTCGTAACGGAGATCCAATGCGCTTTGGCTGCAAGATTTGGTTTCTTGGACCAAGATTTCCAAGATTTAAAATCTTTATTTTCTTGATTCTTGAAATTGCTCCAAACAGCAAGATTGAGCAAAGATTCAGTTTCTTGATTTTCTTGAAAACAAGAAAGAAAATCTAGATTTTCTCTTTCTTTCATGTACGCATCTAAGGCCTTGCTAACAAACTCCTGAATGGTCCCATTTAGTTTGGAACGCATTTGTCGGGCCTTTGATCTCATTATTAGGCCTTGTGGTAATTTGAGCCCATCACGTTCTTGGGCTTGGGTTGGACCTTTGTGACTCGTATCATTCCCCCTTCCTCAAAAAGATTCGTCCTGGAATCTGAAAAATCAAATGGGGACAAATCAGCCACATTAAAAGTAGAACTTACATTGTACTCACCAGGTAGATCAATATTATAAGCATTGTGATAGAGGGCTGCGCACGGACCAAGATCGAGTTGTCAAGTCACGGGAAACTCCTACGAAAACTCTAAACGTTTGGATCTAAAACAAAACAGCAAAACTTAATTAGAATCAATTAGATCTGGAAACTAAAATACCCAAATCAATAAAGGAGCAGCCAAGAAACAAACGCCCTTAAGAATAGCAAATCTTGAACGCAAAGAACACGGATTTGTGACCGAATTAAATCCCAATCTACCGAATCTGAGAAGAACAAACACAAACAGCAAGTTAATCTTAAAAGTTCAGCAAAGCGATGGAATAAAGATAGGGTTTGGGATGGCAAGAACAAAATAAAGATTTAAGAATCAAAAACGATCTTTGAAGCCTAAAGAGATAGCGATTTGCCCAAATTGAAACAACAAGTTAATTTCACCAAAAATCCAGCAACCTGATCTCAACCAGTATTTGAAGGGAAATACAACAAGAATAATTGGGGAAGATGAATTGGAGATCAATTCTTGCGGCCAAAGCAAAGATGTCGATCAATCTTTAATGTCGAATAGGACTGGAAACAAAACAAGAACAGCAAATTGATTAGATAAAGATTCGGCACAAGCAGAATTAAAGAAAAGAAATTGAACAGCAAATAACTCAAAGATAAGTCCTAAGAAGCCTTGAAATCCCGAAAGACTTGACAACTCCCTTCAAACGGCTCTAATCCCCCCTCCAAAGAATATCAATGGCAAGAAGAAGGTTGAAGATGGCTCCCATAATCAAAAGATTGTTAAAACAACTTCTAAAGAAAACTCAAGAGAGAATTCTTGGAGAAAACCTCAAAGAAAATTCTGCACTCAACAAATCTGAAATTTCAATAAAATTCTAAGTAATGAATACAAGGGTGGCCGCCATGCCTTTAAATAGGCCTTACACTAATCCTAATCTTATTAGAAAACTTAAAAATTAAACCTAATTAATAAAAATAATAAGCAAATTCGGCCATGCACTTAAATGGACTGTTTTGGGCCAAATTTTAACATGTAACATTCCTAAAGCCTAAAGTTTAAATTAACAATTAAAATGTTTACAAATTGGGCCCTTTGACAATTTGGCCTGATTTTCCACTACATATGGGTGTATTTCTTGATTGGGCTTGGAATATTCTTATTGGGCCTTGCCTTCAAGAACTTGGGCTTGTGATCCATCTTTTACCGAAATTGAGTCGTTGATGCTCGTGACGGAGATCCAATGCGCTTTGGCTGCAAGATTCAGTTTCTTGGACCAATATTTCCAAGATTTGAAATCTTGATTTTCTTGATTCTTGAAATCACTCCAAACAGCAAAATTGGGCCAATATTCGGTTTCATGATTTTCTTGAAAACAAGAAAGTGAATCTTGATTTTCTCGTTCTTTTGTGTACGCATCTAAGGCCTTGCTAACGAACTCTTGAATGGTCCCATTTAGTTTGGAACGCATTTGTCGGGCCTTTGATCTCATTATTGGGCCTTGTGGTAATTTAAAGCCCATCACGTTCTTGAACTTGGGTTGGGCTTTTGTGACTCGTATCATTCCCCTCTTCCTCAAAAAGATTCATCCTTGAATCTGAAAAATCAAATAGGGACAAGTCAGCCACATTAAAAGTAGAACTTACATTGTACTCACCAGGTAAATCAATTTTATAGGCATTATCGTTGATCTGCTCGAGTACTTGGAAAGGCCTATCGCCCCTTGGGTCTGGAAACTTAATTAGAATCAATTAGATCTGGAAACTAAAATACCCAAATCAATAAAGGAGCAGCCAAGAAACAAACGCCCTTAAGAATAACAAATCTTGAACGCAAAGAACACGGATTTGTGATCAAATTAAATCCCAATTGATGCGATCCCGGTCGCATCATGTTACGACACAACTCGATGCTACCGAGATTGGTCCAAACTCGAGGGGCCCAAGTGCAAAATGAAGTTTTTAATTTTAGTTTGTCAATTTGGCTGCTGGAAAATACGGACTTTGATTCATTAATTTTTAGTTATTTTAGTTTGTGTTTTTAATTATGTCATAGTTTGCACATCATTAATATGTGTTCTGCATTTAATAAAGTCATGCATTATGTAACTTTCATGTTAGTTAATTTTTGCATCATTAAATTAATTCAAGTTAGTTTAATTATGTAGCTTTCATGTTAGTTAAATTTGCATTTCAAAACCATGCATTTAATCATCTTAGTTTAATAAATGAGTTGCTGAACATTTATTCAACTCATTTTAGTTTTAATTAATAAGTGTTTTTGTTTTACTTTATTTAATAAGTGTTGTTCTTAATTAATCTAGTTCCTAGGATTATTTATTGATGCATGAGTTAAGTTCATTTAATTATGCTTCTTTAATTAAACTAGTTGCTGGAATAATTATTGCATATATGTTTTAGTTTATTTATTTAAGTAAGTTTAGTGTGAGTTATGATTAATAAGTGTTTTCATGTGTTTAATAAACTCATTTTAATGTGTTTATTGCAGGTGACTTTTTAGCTTATAGTGGTTACAATTCAAGGTCATTACACATTTAATAAGTGGTCGTTCAAGTTCTTTTGAGTTACAATTAAAGGGGCTGTTATAAAGGGAGCTTAAAGATCATTAAAAGGAGATTTTAAAGAGCATTTTATGCCCTTTAAAATTCAGCAGCAACTCTTCCACTTCCAGCCGTTTTTGGAGCTTTCAAGAGAAATTAATCAAGCCTTTGAATGTCATTAAGGAGCTGGTTAAGAGATGGTGTCTATTCAACTAGCCAAGGACAACTCAAGAGTCATTTTTTTTAGCCATTAAAGACATTCAAATCAGCTGAATTGAAGTGATTTTATGGAAGGAGTTACTTGGCTCAAAGCATAAGAAAAGACATCAGTTTTTATGGCACATTTAGTTGGATATTTTTTTGACCATTCGGTTACCTTGTTCTAGTATTATAAATAGTTGTAATCAGCCTTAGAGGGAAGGAACTTTTTGCTGAATATAGATGAAATATTTGAATTGTGAGCTATCCAATTCTCTTTGTTCTTTCGGAATTGATTTGACTTATCAAGCATAGCTTGTGGCGTCCATCTATTCTTTGTTGCTGAACTTATCACCTTTGGTGTGGCGTTCAATATACCTTTGGTTCCTATCATAGTTTATAGTGGGTCAAGGTTCCTTTCCTGTTTCCTTTAACCGAAAAACACCTAAAGACCATTTTAAGATTCGGGTCAACAATTCGTTATTGTTGGTTCATTTTCGGTCTTAGCCAATTAATTTGTTATTGTTTCCTCTTTATTTTGTTTATTACCTTTGTTCGAAGCCATTATCTCTATTTTGTTTCATTTTAAAACCGAAACGAATCCATCCTTACTCAATTCACGATTGGGCAACACATACGACGCAAAAACATCACGAGACGAGTTCGTATCACCAATCTGCCAAATCTGAGAAGAACAAACACAAACAGCAAGTTAATCTTAAAAGTTCAGCAAAGCGATGGAATAAAGATAGGGTTTGGGATGGCAAGAACAAATAAATATTTAAGAATCAAAACCGATCTTTGAAGCCCAAAGAGATAGCGATTTGCCTAAATTGAAACAAAGAAGTTAATTTCACCAAAATTCCAAAGAACCCGATCTCAACTAGTATTTGAAGGGAAATTTGACAAGAATAATTGGGGAAGATGAATCGGAGATCGATTCTCGCGGCCAAAGGAAAGATGTCGATCAATCTTTAATGTCGAATAGGGCTGGAAACAAACAAGAACAACAAATAGATTAGATAAAGATTCGGCACAAGCAGAATTAAAGAAAAGAAATTGAACAGTAAATAATTTAAAGATAAGTCCTAAGAAGCCTTGAAATCCCGAAAGACTTCACAACTCCCTTCAAATGGCTCTAATCTCCCCTCCAAAGAATATCAATGGCAAGAAGAAAGTTGAAGATGGCTCCCACAATCAAAAGATTATTAAAACAACTTCTAAAGAAAACTCAAGAGAGAATTCTTGGAGAAAACCTCAAAGAAAATTCTGCACTCAACAAATCTGAAATTTCAATAAAATTCTAAGTAGTGGATACAAGGGTGCCTGCCATGCCTTTAAATAGGCCTTAGACTAATCCTAATCTTATTAGAAAACTTAAAAATTAAACCTAATTAATAAAAATAATAGGCAAATTCGACCACGCACTTAAATGGACTGTTTTGGGCTGAATTTAAACATGTAACATTCCTAAAGCCTAAAGTTCAAATTAAAAATTAAAATGTTTACAAATTGGGCCCTTTGACAATTTGACCTGATTTTCAACTACATATGGGTGTATTTCTTGATTGGGCTTAGAATATTCTTATTGGGCTTGCCTTCAAGAACTTGGGCTTGTGATCCATCTTTTACCGAAATTGAGTCGTTGATGCTCGTGACGGAGATCCAATGCGCTTTGGCTGCAAGATTCAGTTTCTTGGACCAAGATTTCCAAGATTTAAAATCTTGATTTTCTTGATTCTTGAAATCACTCTAAACAGCAAAATTGGGCCAAGATTTGGTTTCTTGATTTTCTTGAAAACAAGAAAGTGAATCTTGATTTTCTCGTTCTTTTGTGTATGCATCTAAGGCCTTGCTAAAGAACTCCTGAATGGTCCCATTTAGTTTGGAACGCATTTGTCAGGCCTTTGATCTCATTATTGGGCCTTGTGGTAATTTAAGCCCATCAAGTTCTTGAACTTGGGTAGGGCCTTTGTGACTCGTATCATTCCCCCTTACTCAAAAAGATTCATCCTTGAATCTAAAAAATCAAATGGGGACAAGTCAGCCACATTAAAAGTAGAACTTACATTGTACTTACCAGGTAGATCAATTTTATAGGCATTATCGTTGATCCGCTCGAGTACTTGGAAAGGCCCATCACCCCTTGGGTCTGGAAACTTAATTAGAATCAATTAGATCTGGAAACTAAAATACCCAAATCAATAAAGGAGCAGCCAAGAAACAAACGCCCATAAGAATAGCAAATCTTGAACGCAAAGAACACGGATTTGTTATCGAATTAAATCCCAATCTGCCAAATCTAAGAAGAACAAACACAAACAGCAAGTTAATATTAAAAGTTCAGCAAAGCGATGGAATAAAGATAGGGTTTGGGATGGCAAGAACAAAAAAAAGATTTAAGAATAAAAAATGATCTTTGAAGCCCAAAGAGATAGCGATTTGCCCAAATTGAAACAGCAAGTTAATTTCACCAAAATTCTAGCAACCCGATCGCAACCAGTATTTGAAGGGAAATTCGACAAGAATAATTGGGGAAGATGAATCGGAGATCGATTCTTGCGGCCAAAGGAAAGATGTCGATCAATCTTTAATGTCGAATAGGGCTGGAAACAAAACAAGAACAACAAATAGATTAGATAAAGATTCGGCACAAGCAGAATTAAAGAAAAAAATTAAACAGCAAATAATTTAAAGATAAGTCCTAAGAAGCCTTGAAATCTGAAAGACTTCACAACTCCCTTCAAACGGCTCTAATCTCCCATCCAAAGAATATCAATGGCAAGAAGAAGGTTGAAGATGGCTCCCACAATCAAAAGATTGTTAAAACAACTTCTAAAGAAAACTCAAGAGAGAATTCTTGGAGAAAACCTCAAAGAAAATTATACACTCAACAAATCTAAAATTTCAATAAAATTCTAAGTAGTGAATACAAGGGTGGCCGGCCATGCCTTTAAATAGGCCTTAGACTAATCCTAATCTTATTAGAAAACTTAAAAATTAAACCTAATTAATAAAAATAATAGGCAAATTCGGCCATGCACTTAAATGGACTGCTTTTAATGAATTTTAACATGTAACATTCCTAAAGCCTAAAATTTAAATTAACAATTAAAATGTTTACAAATTGGGCCCTTTGACAATTTGGCCTGATTTTCAACTAAATATGGGTGTATTTCTTGATTGGGCTTTGAATATTCTTATCGGGCCTTGCCTTCAAGAACTGTGGCTTGTGATCCATCTTTTACCGAAATGTAGTCGTTGATGCTCGTGACGGAGATCCAATGCGCTTTGGCTGCAAGATTCGGTTTCTTGGACCAAGATTTCCAAGATTTGAAATCTTGATTTTCTTGATTCTTGAAATCGCTCCAAATAGCAAAATTGGGCCAAGATTCGGTTTCTTAATTTTCTTGAAAACAAGAAAGTGAATCTTGATTTTCTCGTTCTTTTGTGTACGCATCTAAGGCCTTGCTAACGAACTCCTGAATGGTCCCATTTATTTGGAACGCATTTGTCGGGCCTTTGATCTCGTTATTGGGCCTTGTGGTAATTTGAGCCCAGCACATTCTTGAGCTTGGGTTGGGCCTTTGTGACTCGTATCATTCCCCCCTTCCTCAAAAAGATTCGTCCTCGAATCTGAAAAATCAACTAGGGACAAGTCAGCCACATTAAAAGTAGAACTTATGATGCAACCTTAGCCCGGGAAATTACTACCGAATCCATTGAGCTGCCACGAGACCAATAACTCGATCACGAGCTAAGAGATTTCGAAATGTAATAGCAAGCTATGTGGAACGAGCTTGGGAAGAGGGAGTGGCCGAATTTGATAGTCGTGCTTCAAACCGTTCAAAAGGCGTTACTTGCAATTTATTGCAAGCTGAATTTGTTTCTTTTAATTAACTTGTTTTAGTTTAATAAATAAGTTGCTGATCAATTAATTTAACTTATCTTAAAGTTTTAATACATGAGTTAGTTATTGAACTTTATTAAATAAGATGCTTCTTAATTGATCTAGTTCCTAGGATTATTTATTGATGCATAAATTAAGTTCTTTAAATTATGCTTCTTTAATTAAACTAGTTGTTTGGAATAATTATTGCATATATGTTTTAGTTCATTTATTTAAGTAAGTTTAATATGTGTTATGATTAATAAGTGTTTTAATGTGTTTAATAAACTCATTTTAATGTGTTTATTGCAGGTGACTTTTAGCTTATAGTGGTTACAATTCAAGGCTGTTACACATTTAATAAGTGGCTGTTCAAGTTCTTTTGAGTTACAATTAAAGTGGCTGTTAAAAAAAGGAGCTTAAAGATCATTAAAGGAGTTTTAAAGAGCATTTTATGCCCTTTAAAATTCAGCGAAACTCTTCCACTTCCAAATTGCTTTTGGAGCTTTCAAGAGAAATTAATCAAACCTTTGAATGTCATTAAGGAGCAGGTTAAAAGATGGTGTCTATTCAGCTAGCCAAGGACAACTCAAGAGACATTTTTAAGACATTAAAGACATTCAAATCAGCTGAATTGAAATGATTTTATGGAAGGAGTTATTTGGTTCAAAGCATAAGAAAAGACATCAGTTTTTATGGCACATTAAGTGGATGTTTTTTTTGACCATTCGGTTACCTTGTTCTAGCATTATAAATAGTTGTAATCAGCCTTAGAGAGGTGACTTTTGCTGAATATAGATGTTATATTTGAATTGTGAGCTATCGAATTCTCTTTGTTCTTACGGAATTGATTTGACTTATCAAGCATAGCTTGTGGCGTCCATCTTTTCTTTGTTTACCGAACTTATCACCTTTGGTGTGGCGTTCAATATACCTTTGGTTCCTATCATAGTTGATAGTGGGTCAAGGTTTCTTGCTGTTTCTTTAAACCGTTAAACACCTAAGCACCATTTTGAGATTTGGGTCAACAATTCCCTTATTTGTTGGTTCATTCTCGGTCTTAGCCAATTAATTTGTTATTGTTTCCTATCTATTTTGTTTATTACCTTTGTTTGAAGCCATTATTTCTATTTTGTTTCCTTTAAACCGAAACGATTCTATTCTACTCAATTCACGATCGGGCATCACTAACGACTCGAATCAATCACGAAATGAGTTTGTATCAAATTGGTATCAGAGCTAGCGAATTTGGAGTAAGAATCGACATTGTCGGCAATACGGTATAGTAGTTTCTTCAAAAAAAAATTCGAAAAAAAAATTCAAAAAAATTGGTTTCCATTCAAACTCAAGAGATTGGATATCAAGTTGAAAAAAAAATTTTGTGAAAAAAAAATTTTGTGAAAAAAAAAGAAGAAGCTAGTTTTGAAATTTTGTTGTTGTTTGCTGCCCAAATTATAGTTATTACTACCTTCTACTATTTCGCCACATCCAACCTTTTCATTTCTTGTTTCAAGCCTACTTTCCTTTGTCCTACAATATTCTTACCAAGCCCAAACATCAAGGTTGTAAGCCGACCCACAACAACTGCTTTTTAAGTTTAAATAATTCCTAAGAACTTAGAGAGGAGGAGTGAGTGGAAAGAGGCAAGAGAGTGGTGAGTTTATTCGAGAGTATAAAAGCCAAGGAAGTGAGATTTCTTTGTGAGTGGATAGTGAGATTCTTTGTTGTGAGTTCATTTTAAAAAAAATATGTCACGAAGTCCGGAAAGAAATCAAAATGTGGAAGGAGGGTTCCGTCTTGTAAGAAATGTTGGAAGAGGAGTGCCAGATCTTACCCTTCAAGCAATTATGCGAGAGATGGAGCGATTATTTGATAGAAAACTTGAACCAATTGAAGATCGATTATATCAAGTCGAGAGACGAGAACAACGTGAGATGACTCTGGAAGATGCAAGACAAGAGCGAGAACGTCCAATTCAAGATCCTTATGAAGCAAGTGGACAAGAAAGTGATCACTCATCTGCCCAAAGTGTACGACAACGAGGTCCTAGAGATCGTGAATGACCCTGAAGCTTATTTGGAGTGGGAAAAGAAGATTGAGCTTGTTTTTGATTGCCACAACTATTCGGAGAGTAAAAAGGTGAAACTCGCGGCAATTGAGTTTTCTGATTATGCCATAGTGTGGTGGGACCAGCTTGTAACTAGTCGACGATGAAATGGTGAAAGACCCATCTCTACTTGGGGAGAAATGAAATCAGTCATGCGGAAAAGATTTATTCCATCATACTACCATCGAGATCTTTATCAACGACTTCAAAACCTTACTTAAGGAAATAGAAGTGTTGAAGACTATTATAAGGAGATGGAGATAGCGATGATTCGAGCTGATATCGAGGAGGATCGAGAGGCAACCATGGCTAGGTTCCTTGCGGGTTTAAACCGTGACATTGCCAACATAGTTAAACTACAACACTATGTTGAAGTGATGGACATGGTTCACATGGCGATTAAGGTTGAAAAGCAACTTAAGCGAAAAGGAGTTAGTAGACCCTATGCCAATTCTTCAACAACAAATGGAATCAAGGAGTCAACAAACCCCTTGTTAGAACAAAAGAGCCGATCAGAGCGATTAAATCAAATCAACCCGTTGGAGAGACAAGTCAAAATAAAAATGAGCAAGCGCCAAATCGCACGAGAGACATAAGATGTTTCAAGTGTCAAGGCCGAGGGCACATAGCTAGTCAATGTCCCAATCGATGAATTATGGTGATAAGAGCTGATGGAGAAGTTGAGTCGGAGGAAGAGGATGAAAATGAACCTGAAATGCCATCCGATGATGAAGATTTAGAGTTACCCGTTGAAGGAGAAATTCTTGTGGTGAAGCGTAGCCTCAGTATTCAAAGTGTTGAAACTGATCAACAAAGGGAGAATATTTTTCACACTCGATGCCACATTCAAGGCAAGGTATGTAGTATGATCATTGATGGTGGTAGCTGTACTAATGTAGCTAGTATTATGTTGGTGGAAAAGCTAGGTTTGGCTACAACTAAACATCCAACTCCATACAAGTTGCAATGGCTAAATGATGGAGGTGAGCTGAAAGTAACAAAACAAGCTGTGGTGGCATTTTCTATTGGAAAGTATCAAGATGAAGTGGTGTGCGATGTAGTTCCTATGCATGCGGACATCTACTTTTGGGACGCCCATGGCGCTTTGATAGGCGCGTGATCTATGATGGTTATACAAATCGCTATACATTCAAGCATCGAGGCAAGAATGTAACTTTAGCGCCATTGACTCCAAAGCAAGTGTAGCAAGATCAATTGAAGTTGAAGGAAAAGATTGAAAAGAGAGAGACAAGAAAATGAAAAAAGAAAGAAAAATTGAGGAGTGGAGGTAAAAGTACGAGAGGAACAAGAAAGTCAAAAAGAAATTGAGAGTGGTAAAATGAGCGTATTTGCGAGAGAAAAAGAGATAAGAAAATCATTGTTGTTGCATCAACCCGTACTTGTACTTATGTACAAGGAATGCTTATTTGATGCTAACGAACTTGATAATTCTTTACCTTTGTCTATTGTTTCATTGCTTCAAGAATTCAAAGACGTTTTCCCGGAAGATGTGCCAAGTGGATTGCCTCCTTTTCGAGGTATTGAACACCAAATAGACTTTATTCCCGGAGCTACAATTCCAAATCGACCAGCTTATCGAAGCAACCCAGAGGAAACTAAAGAGTTGCAACGACAAGTAGTGGAAAGAACAGCAAAGAACTTGAACAGCAAGAATTAAATTAAAGTCCTAAGAAGCCTTGAAATCTCGAAAGATTTCACAACTCCCTTCAAACGGCTCTAATCTCCCCTCCAAAGAATATCAATGGCAAGAAAAAGGCTGAAGATGGCTCCCACAATTAAAAGATTGTTAAAACAACTTCTAAAGAAAACCCAAGAGAGAATCATTGGAGAAAAACTCAAAGAGAATTTTGCACTTAAACAAATCTGAAATTTTTTATATAATTGAGAAGTTAATAACAAGGTGGCCGGCCAAGCCTTTATATAGGCCTCTTAAGTGTTTTCCTAATCTAATTAGAAAACTAAAATAAAAAAACTCCTAATTATTTTAATATGGAAATTTGGCCAGGGGTCTTTATTTGGGACTCTTGAACTGAATATTTACATAAAAATTTAAACTAAGTAAAATAAATAAGTAATTAAATATAAAACTTTACAACTTGGGCCACTTTGACAATTTGGCCTGATTTTTGACTAAGTATGGGTGGATTTCTTGATTGGGCTTGGAATATTTTTATTGGGCTTTGCCTTCAAGAATTTGGGATTGTGATCCATTTACTACCAAATTGAATCGTTGATGCTCGTAATGGAGATCCAATGCGCTTTGGTGCAAGATTTGGTTTCTTGGACCAAGATTCCCAAGATTTGAAATCTTGATTTTCCGTTCTTTCGTAACGCATCTAAGGCCTTGCTAACAAACTCCTGAATGGTCCCATTTAGTTTGGAACGTATTTGTCGGGCCTTTGATCTCGTATCACTTAGTCCTTGTGTGGTGCCAGTTTTACTTGTGCCCAAAAAGGATGGGTCGTGGTGAATGTGTGTTGATTGTCGTGCCATCAACAAGATCACCATCAAATATAGACATCCTGATGCGATCCCGGTCGCATCATGTTACGACACAACTCGATGCTACCGAGATTGGTCCAAACTCGAGGGGCCCAAGTGCAAAATGAAGTTTTTAATTTTAGTTTGTCAATTTGGCTGCTGGAAAAAAAGGACTTTGATTCATTAATTTTTAGTTATTTTAGTTTGTGTTTTTAATTATGTCATAGTTTGCACATCATTAATATGTGTTCTGCATTTAATAAAGTCATGCATTATGTAACTTTCATGTTAGTTAAGTTTGCATCATTAAATTAAGTCAAGTTAGTTTAATTATGTAACTTTCATGTTAGTTAAATTTGCATTTCAAAACCATGCATTTTAGCATCTTAGTTTAATAAATGAGTTGCTGGACATTTATTCAACTCATCTTAGTTTTAATTAATAAGTGTTTTTGTTGAACTTTATTTAATAAGTGTTGTTCTTAATTGATCTAGTTCCTAGGATTATTTATTGATGCATAAATTAAGTTTTTTAAATTATGCTTCTTTAATTAAACTAGTTGTTGGAATAATTATTGCATATATGTTTTAGTTCATTTATTTAAGTAAGTTTAATGTTTGTTATGATAAATAAGTGTTTTCATTTGTTTAATAAACTCATTTTAATGTGTTTATTGCAGGTGACTTTTAGCTTATAGTGGTTACAATTCAAGGCATTACACATTTAATTAAGTGGTTGTTCAAGTTCTTTTGAGTTACAATTAAAGGGATGTTATAAAGGAGCTTAAAATCATTAAAGGAGTTTTTAAAGAGAATTTTATGCCCTTTAAAATTCAGCAGCAACTCTTCCACTTCCAAATTGCTTTTGGAGCTTTCAAGAGAAATTAATCAAGCCTTTGAATGTCATTAAGGAGCAGGTTAAGAGATGGTGACTATTCAACTAGCCAAGGACAACTCAAGAGTCATTTTCTAAGCCATTAAAGACATTCAAATCAGCTGAATTAAAGTGATTTTATGGAAGGAGTTATTTGGTTCAAAGAATAAGAAAAGACATCAGTTTTTATGGCACATTAAGTGGATGTTTTGACCATTCGGTTACCTTGTTCTAGCATTATAAATCGATGTAATCAGCCATAGAGGGGAGGAACTTTTTGCTGAATATAGATGAAATATTTGAATTGTGAGCTATCCAATTCTCTTTGTTCTTTCGGAATTGATTTGACTTATCAAGCATAGCTTGTGGCGTCCGTCTATTCTTTGTTGCTGAACTTATCACCTTTGGTGTGGCATTCAATATACCTTTGGTTCCTATCATAGTTGATAGTGGGTCAAGGTTCCTTTCTTGTTTCCTTTAACCGAAAAACACCTAAAGACCATTTTGAGATTTGGGTCAACAATTCGTTATTGTTGGTTCATTTTCGGTCTTAGCCAATTAATTTGTTATTGTTTCCTCTTTATTTTGTTTATTACCTTTGTTTGAAGCCATTATCTCTATTTTGTTTCATTTTAAAACCGAAACGAATCCATCCTTACTCAATTCACGATTGGGCAACACATACGACTCAAAACATCATGAGACGAGTTTGTATCAAATTGGTATCAGAGCTAGCGAATTGGGAGTAAGAATCGACGTTGTCGGCATTACGGTATAGTAGTTTCTCGAAAAAAAACTCGAAAAAAAAATTTCAAAAAAAAAATTCGAAAAAAAAACTAGTTTCCATTCAAACTTAAAAGATTGGATATCAAGTTGTGAAAAAAAATTGAAAAAAAAAATTTGAAAAAAAAATTGTGAAAAAAAAAAGAGCTAGTTTTGAAATTTAGTTTTTGTTTGCTGCCCAAATTTTCATTTCTTTGTTTCAAGCCTACCTTCCTTTGTCCTACAATAATCTTACCAAGCCCAAACATCAAGTTTGTAAGCCGACCCACAATAATTGCTTTTTAAGTTTAAATAATTCCTAAGAACTTAGAGAGGAGGAGTGAGTGGAAAGAGGCAAGAGAGTGGTGAGTTTATTCGACAGAAAAAAAAAAGCCAAGTGTGTGAGATTTCTTTGTGAGTGGATAGTGAGATTCTTTGTTGTGAGTTCTTAAAAAAAATGCCACAAAGTCTAGAAAAAAATTCAGACAAGGGAGTTGGATTCCGTCTTGATACGGCCATGCCTCAAGTCCAATCTAGCTCGAGCAAGGAGCCTTTGGAGCTGCCTCAAGGTCCCATCACCTGATCACGAGCCAAACAATTCAAGGAGGCTGTTTCGGCTTTAGTTAACAAAGTTTGGGGCGAGACTTTGGTTGGGCACATCAAGAAGCTTGGACCAACTCAAGAACACTCCATGCATTTTACTACGAGCTGAATTAACTTCCAATTTAGCTCAATGAGCTCAAATCAGCTCAATTTAGCTCAAAACTTGCAAATTCAGCTCAAATAATTTTTGCTATTTAATTTGTCTCAAATCTGGTCGGATTTAATTATGCATGATTAATTGTGTTTTTCCTACATGTTATTAAGTCAAATTAATTTCCTACAGCTTATATATAAGTCTTAATACATGTTTTTAATGTGTCTTGTCCAAACCGAATTAATTAGACTTAGTTTAATTAATTGAGTTTTGTTTTAATTATTTGGATTAATGTTGTCTAAATTTCATTTTTAATATGATTCAGCTGAATAATGATCAACTAAATTCATTTGTTCATGTTTAGGTTGGCCGAATGTGGATGGAAGCATTTAAGCTAGGTGCATGCATCATAGGTTCAATGAATGTGGTGTTACATGCATGAGGAATGTTCAGCTGATTTTAAATGATTCAAGAACCAGCATATTGCCGTTCACACATGAAGTTCACACTCTTGGCTTTTCGGTTTGGAATGTTCACACACAAGGACTCTTTGAAACCGAGTGTTCACACTTCATTTGGCCATTCAAATCCCTCTTAATGGCTGGTCACTTTTCAGCAAAAGATACAACTTAAATAAGCTCATTTATGTACATTGGCCGAATCTAACTCCTTCATGCACCATTCAAAGTGACCAAGGTTCAATGGGAGTTCTAGAAGCTTGTCAAGTTCAAATTAATCTAGCTAGCACATTCAAGTGGTTCATTTGCTTACTCCTTAAGGATTGAAAGAGACCATTCGGCTAGCTTAGGAGATTATTATAAATAGCTGAATTTTTACTTTGTAAAGGACTTTTGACATTTTAAGTAACAATTGTCGCCAAATTTGTGAGGCATTTTCTCTCAAATTTCGTTCGAGACCCGTAAGACTTATCTAGCTTCTAGTGGCATCTTTCCAGTCTTTCTTTCGAACTTATCACTCCCCAACCCGAGTGTGGCGTTCACCATTGATACCTTTGGTTCATACTTGATGTGATCCGGCTCGATTGATTGAGTCGATTCACTTGTTTGCCCGGTCGTCGATTTAGAAGAGTCGTTCGTTTGGTGAGAAAAATTGATTTTGATTAACTTTAAACGGAAGTTGGAAAAATGGTTCAAAGGATAGGTGAAGTTTGATGATTGATGTTAGGTTTGGGTTTTACAAGAAAAATAAAGTTTATAATTTTAAAGTTAAAATGGAGATGGTAAAGTGAACTCAAGCTGAAGAACAATTCAATACTATATGAAGTATTGCCCCGGGACTTATGTTGCTTAAGGTGAATTTGATGGATAGTCGAAGATGGACCTTGACCCGTTACCTATATTGAGGTAAGAACCAAAGGTATAAAAAAGGTGGGGAACGCCACACCAGAATGGTGATAAGTTCAAGGAGTCGGGTTGACGCCACTAGCGAGCTAGATAAGTCAGAACGAGACTCGCATTTAAATAGGATAGGAGGATACCTCTCAATCAAGTTTTCAATAATCAAATTCTGTAACCTTTTACAATAAACAAGTAAGCTATTTATAGGCCAAGACTAAGCTAGCCGAATGGGCAACTTAATGGCTAAGAATTCAGCCATGAATATGATAGAAATTTCTAGAAAGAAATAATTAATTTGCTGAATGTGCATGAATGAAGCATTAAAAATTCGGTTCATGTCTGGAGATGATGCATGGATTGACCGAATCATCATGTTGCTTCACTAGATGCATTCATGCATCCTTAGCCTTGAAGAATCTCCATAATTCCATGAATGTGCAGCCCTTTAATGATCCTACATCTCCCTTGGCTGAATGAGGCATTAATGTGCCTAAAATACTTGAATGGTCATCTTGAAAATGCATGAATCATGCATGAAACGTCCCATGTACTTTCCCCCATAAATATGATCCATGAATCTTCAAATACATGAACTTTCAGCAACTCCCTCTTGCATGAGCGTCCCAAATGCATGTGTTACTTTAAATACCATCCATTGAACCTCAATTGTGTATGCACACTCCCATACATTGCACCAATCCGGTCATGAACTCCGCAAAGAAATAACATCAACAAGTTAAATGCATTTCGACACATTAAATTAGCAAAGATATGAACTCAATAATTTGCACATTAAATTCGCCATACATATTAACAAATTTAGACATATTTACAACATCATAATTAATTAAGTATTTAATTTAGATATAATTAAAAAACTTAATTAATTATTTGTCCAGATTTTAACAAATCAATTAACTTAAAATAAACAACTAATTCAACTAAAGACAAATTAAATGGTTTATTTCAGCAAAATAAATGCAAACTAAAGAAAGCTAAAAATAAGCTCATTGGGTTAAAATTGAGCTGAATTGATCTCGAATGAGCTGACTTGAGCTCAAGTGAGCTGGAAACGAGCTAAATAGAGCTCAACGAGAAGCAAATGAACTAATTCAGCTCGCATGGATTTGCAAACAATGCTTAGGGAGCTGGTCCAAAAGTGTGCCCGAGGCGTGGTCGTATCATCCCTCCCTCTTTAAAACGATTTGTCCCCAAATCGGGCCATTTGCTCGCGAAAAATCGTTCAAGATTTTGATAGCCACAAATGGCTTGGATCGAAAGAAGCTCATTCGCATACCCTACCTCTTTAGAAGGGTACCACCTCACATCGTTACCTATAAAAGAATAGAACGAATTAGTAACACGATGAAGGTTAAGCACAAAGGAACTTTCCAAAATTTGATTCACAATTCAACAAATAAACCGATACTGTGGTCAAAAATAGAAATTGTTCTTACCGCTTTTTTCAATAGAAACAAACCTAAATCACAAAACAATCGAAAGGCATAATCTCAAGGTCGAATTACAAAATCCAAGCCCTTTTAACAAGAACAAAGAATAATAATCTCCGGTCAAAACAAAATTTTCTCTTGCCATTTCAATTTGATTTGGCAATTTCATGACAGACTTCATAGAAAGAACACTAAGCAACTCAAAATCATTATCATGCAAAACATGTTCGGATCTTTTAGACCACGCTTGAGAACAACCTCCTAAACAAAATTTTGATTTTGACTTAACAAACCAACAAGATTCACATGTCTCATTTTCAAACTTAAAGACAAAGCATCATACAAACAAAGATTGTTTACACATTCATTCAAACAAAATTTACGATGCTTGCTTTCTTTCATGGATGATTCATAATAGCAAACTCGTGATTAAACAAATGATTTTGACTACTCGATCCAAATGGCAACGAGGGTGTTAGCATACTCAAATTCAAACAAGCAAACCCTTTAAATTTTGTTCGAAAAGATTTACGAAAACATGGAAATTTCACACCACAAATTAGATAATTCACATGATCAACACAACCAAACAGATGATATGTCGACTTTTGATCACACAATTCCATATTTTGTTGGTGCTGTTTTATTCGTTCTTCATCAAAAATCTTGCTGATGCCATACTCATCAATACATTTCCATTCCTTTTCAACAGGATCAGTTAGAATGAACAATTTATACGGACTTTCATCTCGAGCATCCAAAACATGCATTCCATTGCTAGTTAAAGATAAACAACCAATACCATCAAGAAAATAATATTTTTCAAAAACAAGAATCTTCTTATCATCAGAAAAAACAAATGGATCATCATCAATCAAAGAATGACAAGTAGCCACGTCAAAGTTTAGATTTTTTCTAAAGACCAAATCATCAACAATGTGTCCACCAACAATCGAAAAAGGCAGAGGTGCCTTAAAATTTTCAACATTCATACCTTGCTTACCTTGAAACATTGGAAGAATGATATCTTGCAATTGATCGTGATGGAAATTAGTAGGAAACAAATGATGATTAGAGCATTGCAAGACTCCTTTCAAGGAAAAATCAACATTTCGATCCAAGGTTAAACAACAAAACAAATGTTTGAATGGGCTTTCTAAGACCAACAAAATGGCCGAATTGATCGATAGAAAACAAATCACAATCAGAATGAAGACCAAAAAGATTCTTACCTGACTTACCTTCGAAAGTTTGAAAATTATTCACAACATCCAACTTACCTTTTTCAATTAATTGAAAACGTCGTATGTCAGAAAGATAATGAAGTTGGAACCAGTCCGTGGGTGAAATTTTGCAAACCTGAAACGAAGAAGAATCAAAAGGCAAACTCAAACAGGGGTTAGCAAAAATTTTCCTTACTTTTTCTTGCTTGCTTTCTTCACTCGTTTCTTTTGCGAACTCTTTTTCTTTTCCACTCGATTTCTTTTCAAGCTCTCTTTCAATTTCTTTTTCAATCTCTTTTGCTTTTCACTCTCTTTTATTTTGAAATCTCATTTTCATATTTTTCTTTTCATTTCTTTCATTTCATTTTCTTTATTCTTTTCTCGCTCAAAATCTTTTACAACCAAAATTTTCAATTTGATTTGGTCCTCATGGACTTGTTCCGTGTGAGCGGTGCTAAGGTGATTTTCCTTCCTTGATGCTTGAAGGAATACCTATTGGTACGTTCATCGTGAGTGACCTTGTGATCCAATTGCCATGGTGCTCCCATCAACAAATGGCAAGCTTGAATAGGTACCACATCACAAACGACTTCGTCTTCAGATCTGTCGATGGAATATGCAACACGCACTTGTTGAGTAACTTCAAATTCACCTTTGTCGTTAAACCACCGTAGCTTATAAGGTTGGGGATGCTTGGTAACGAGTAAGCCAAGTTTTTCCACCATTCTAGTGCTGGCCACATTTGAACTAATGTCACCATTAACAATGATGCAACAAATTTTATCGTGGACTCGGATCGAGTATGAAATGATTCTTATGTTGCGGTTCGTTCTCCAATTGTTGAAGACTTGAACTCATTTTGATGTCAATGTTAACAGTGTCAAATCTTCTTTATCTTTGTCGGATATTACTTGGAGTTCTCCTTTTGTATTCGCTTGAATTCGGATCGATTATCCTTTGCATTTCTCGCTTCCATACTTGGAATTCACATTCGAAAATTCTTCGACATGTTTCAACAAAATGTTAGCAAACAAAAGATAAATTAGAGAGAAAAATAATCCTCACCACAAAATCTCACAAGTTCTCTCGCAAAGAAAATAATAAATGGCACACCACTCGTGTTTCACTCTTATTTGGCTTTTATTCTCTCGAATGAACTCACGCTCTCTTGCCTTTTACCACTCAACCTCGTCTCACAAATTCGTAATTCGTCTCGGTAGACTTAATTTGTCGCTTGAGGGTCGGTTTCAAAATGGGTTACAAGGGATAATGTCGTGTAAGGTAAATGAACAAAGAAAAAAATTGGTTTAAAGTGTGGCGTTGGGATGGATAAATAATGGTAGGAAGGGATACTTGATGATCGGAGTAATAAGAGATGAAAATAAAGCTCGCAAGACTTTTCACTTCTTCTTTTTTTACTCTTTTTTTTTGCTCACTTCTTTTTTTTGAATTTTTTTCGAATTTTTTTTTTGAATTTTGATTTTTTTTGTGATACTCCAATACAATAGTAAGGTAAATACAAGGAAGGAAAAAATTAAATTACAACTCAAATTTTTTTGATTTTTTCACGTTTGAACTCGATGTGCGCACGCTCACACCAACAAAGCAAACCGATCCGGAGGTCTTACCATTAGGACCTATTACTCGATCTAGGGCAAAGAAATTCAGTGGAAGCCTTGTTCCTTACTTGTGCTACGATTCCAGATTTATTCGATCATGTTCATGCCTTAGAACATAGGCTTTATAACATGTTGCATGCTGATATGTGAAGCATTTAGGTTCTACTATGTATTATGTGTGTATTTAAGTATGTTTTGGTATTGATTGGATGTTGTTTGTGTTTTAATGAATAAGTTTGCATTATGTTTATAGCTTGTTAATAAGTTTTCAATAAGTTTGCATTACTTTAATGCATGTTTGTTTTGTTTACCATAAGGAAACGTAATGGACAGCAGCTTAAGATATCATTTCTAGCTCGGTTGAAGCTCAAATATGAGCATGCAGCTCATCTCAGCTCGAAATAGTTCTGAAAGATTGTTTCTAGCTCAAACTCAGCTCCACCACTCAACTCCAAATTGACGAGTCCGTATAAATGAAATGTGTCCTATGTAAGGGCAAGTGTCCTATGCATTTGTGGCAGCCCATGAGGCATCCAAACATGTGAGGGGCACATGACCGCTTGTGCACAAGAGTGTGTGTGTGCATGTGTAGCCGAATATACAAGGATAAGAACAAGGAGGTTGTCATTTGAAATTTAAATGTATGGCTATTATTAAAATGACGCCAAAAGGAGTTATAACTCCTTATTTTAAACCCTTTTGATTACAGCCACGAATTTCCATTCAACACCCCTCTTTTGTACTTATAAATACATATTACAATGATGTATTCAGTTAGATGATTTATGAAAACAATTACGTTTGAGAATTTCTTTCAATTTCGGTTCTTCATTGAACTTTCCTTGGCATTTCAGACTTAGTTTGTTGTGTCAAATTTTCTTGATACTTGGGTTCCTAGATCGCTATCTAGAGGGTCCAAGTCCTTTTGACGTTGAATGATTCGATTCGGGTTTGCTCAAGAGATTGTGCAAGTTCTTTCGAGTTTAACGTTAATCTATTCCAACGATTACTTTTGCCATTGTTGAACACTTGAAGTTTGCTGCCTTGGCCGTTTCATGACGCGTTCAACTTCACCGATTGAATTTCGTTTTGTTTTAAACGCCAACAACTTCATTTTCCTTCCATTTTCGTTCTTTTATTTTACCCATATTTTACCATGATTATTTCTTTAATTCCTTGCTGTTTTCTTGCTGCAGGAACGTGCTTACAACATTCCTAGATCCGTAACATACGAAGATAGTCTGTTTCGTTAGGCTCCATCGTATCATCTGGTATCAGAGCCAAGTTGGAATTATTGTACTTTTCTTCTCCAACAAGAAAATTTGAAATTCAAAACAAATATATATATATCGCTTTCAAAATTCAAAAAAACAACAACAAAAAGAGAAAGAAAATCGATTCAAAATAAAAAAATAAAAAAATAAAGGAGGAATTGAAATTTATCAAGTTTGGGAAAGAAAAAAAGTGTGTTTTGTTATGTTGAAATGTTGAATAATGTTTAGTTTTGTACTCAGAATTGCGAAGTGCTTGGATATCAACCAAACGAACTATTCTTATTTGTTCGAGCTAGGAACGTTGTAAAGCACTTCTTTGCAAGAAGAAACTAAATTATTTAAATTCCATCCTTTTCCTTTGTTTATTTTATTTTCTTATCCTTTTACTCTTTTCTTATCCTTTCCCTTTGTTTATTTTTATTTTTTCTCTCTCTAACTGTGTTTTCCTTATAGCCAACACAATTATAACAGTTTTGAAATGTTGGATTAGTCCTTTAAAGAACTAAAACACGAGAAATTGTGAGGGAAAAAGGCATTGAGCGTTGTGAGAATGTAAGGGAGACAAAAGAGTCATTCACGCATTCTCCCGAGTGAAACACGAGCACTGAGTGCTATTTTAGAGTGCACAGTTCTTTAGAGTGAAAACTGAGAGGTTTTGAGAGTGTGCTGTGAGGACTTTTACTTTTGTTTTACTTAACTCATTATCTGTATTTTTGTGTGTTGCTTTAGATGACAGGATCAGAAGATCGTAGTCGTGGTGGAGATCAACCACCGATTTGCAAATGCAAGCTATTACTCGCACCTTGCAACGCCTATTAGAAAATGCATTAGAGCCTATACACTCTCGCTTGGACAAGATTGAAGGGGTGGTTCACAATCATCCATAATGAACATAATGATGAAAATGACATTGAACATTCACCAAGGGTGAATCAACGACCGTGACGCACGATTGACGATAATATTTCTAACATTAAAGTTGCCATACCTTCTTTTCGTGGATTTTCGGATCCGGATGCTTATCCGACATGGGAAAGCAAGGTTGAACACGTTTTGAGTGTTATAACTACTCAGAACAAAAAAAAGTTCGACTAGCAGCTATGGAGTTTGTTGACTATGCACTGGTATGGTGGGACCAATTACTGATTAGTCGACGACGTACAGGTGAAGGTCTAGTGAGAACATGGGAAGATATGAAGCGTATCATGCGGAGACGATTTGTTCCTTCTCACTATCATCGAGATTTATTTCAGAAATTACAAACCTTGAAACAGGGCAACAGGAGCGTTGAGGACTATTTCAAGGAGATGGAGATGTCCATGATGCGTGCAAACATAGTTGAGGACCGTGAGGCGACTATGGCTCGGTTTTTGGCAGGTTTAAATTTTGAAATAGCAAACATTGTTGAAATGCAACATTATGTTGAGTTGGATGACATGGTGCATATGGCGATCAAAATTGAGCGACAACAACGTAGAAAAGCTTCTACTCGAGGTAATACTCCATTTAAATCTTTTTCGAATCCTTTATACACCCCTAACAACGCCAGGAAACAAGCACCACAACCGCCATTACGGATTCGAGAGCCAAAGAATCCAAAGAAACCAAAGCCTCCCATTGTCGATAATGGACGTGGCAAACAACCAATGGTGGCACCGAACGATCAAGAGATATTCAAGACTTTAAGTGCCTTGGTAGAGGACATGTTGCTAGCCGGTGTCCTAATCAAGGGTTATGTTGATGCGAGAAGATGGAGAGATCGAGTCGATTCGAGGAAGATGTACATGAACTCCGACTAAAGAAGATGAAGAGAATGACCTAGAAGTTGCTGAATCTGGTCAAGTTATGGAGATAATGGTTGTCAAACGTAGTTTGAATGTGCAACAGGTGCAAGACGAGCAACAACGTGAGACTATCTTTCACACACGATGCAAGGTTCAAGATAAGGTATGTGTTGTGATTATTGATAGCGGTAGTTGTACTAATGTTGCTAGTTCAAGGATGGTTGATGATTAGGTCTTAAGATGACAAAGCATCCGAATCCGCATAAGTTGCAAAGTGGTTGAATGACGGTGGAGAACTTAAAGTGACGAAACAAGTGGTTGTACCGCTTTTCAATTGGAAACTACAAGGACGAGGTCCTTTGTGATGTTGTGTCGATGGATGCTACTCACCTTCTTTTGGGGCGCCCTTGGCAGTATGACAAGAGGGCAATGCATGATGGTTTTACAAATCGATACTCTTTTATGCATGCAGGTAAGAAGATTACTTTGGCTCCTTTGACATCGAGTCAAGTAATTGAAGATCAAACAAGCTTGAAAAAGAGTAAGGAAGTTGCAGAGGAGAAGAAAAAGATGAGTGTATATGCAAGCAGTCGAGAAATCAGGAAATGTCTTTCCTCTCACCAATCCTTGTTTATTTTAATGTTTAAAGATCATTGTTTATTGGCTGAGTTCCCTGCTGATTTTCCTGCATCGATTGTGTCCCTTTTGCAAGAGTTTGAGGATGTGTTTCCGAAAGAAACACCGAAGGGATTACCACCTCTTCGTGGCATTGAGCACCAGATTGATTTCGTTCCAGGTGCTACCATTCCAAATCGACCAGCTTATCGTACTAACCCTGAAGAGACGAAAGAGCTTCAAAGGCAAGTTGCAGAATTGATGGACAAGGGTTATATTCGAGAAAGTCTGAGTCCACGTGATGTTCCGGTGTTGTTAGTACCGAAGAAAGATGGGTCTTGGAGGATGTGCGTAGATTGTAGAGCTGTGAATCAAATTACAATTAAGTATCGTCATCCTATTCCTAGACTTGATGACATGTTGGACGAGCTTTGCGGAGCCGTCATCTTCTCCAAAATTGACTTGAAGAGTGGATATCATCAGATTCGCATGCGAGAAGGCGACGAATGGAAGACAGCCTTCAAAACAAAGCTAGGTTTGTATGAGTGGTTAGTGATGCCTTTTGGTTTAAGTAATGCACCTAGTACTTTTATGCGACTAATGAATCATGTTCTGCGATCTTTTATTGGAAAGTTTTGTGTTGTGTACTTTGATGACATTTTAGTTTATAGCAAGACTTTGCAGGATCACGAGAACATCCGAGAGTCAGATTGCAGACTTTGAGAAAAGAAAGATTGTATGGTAATGTAGAGAAATGTGTGTTTTGTACTAACAGACTTACATTTCTTGGTTACATTGTGAGTGCACAGGGTGTTGAAGTTGATCATGAGAAAATAAAGGCAATTCAGGAATGGCCACGACCGACATCAATTACTCAGGTTAGATCATTTCATGGTTTAGCTAGTTTTTATCGACGGTTTGTTCCTAACTTCAGTTCTATTACGCACCCTTAACCTAATTATTAAAAGAATTCCACTTCTTGTGGGGTAAAGAACAAGAAGATGCCTTTCTGAAAATTAAGGATTGTTTGACAAAAGCACCATTGTTAGCCTTACCTGACTTTGATAAAACTTTTGAAATTGAATGTGATGCTTCTGGAGTTGGTATAGGCGCAGTTTTAATACAGGAAAAGAGGCCCATTGCATATTTTAGCGAGAAACTGAGTGGAGCAACATTGAATTATCCGGTTTATGATAAAGAGATGTATGCACTGATTCGGGCATTGGAGACATGGCAGCATTACTTGTTGCCTAAGGAGTTTGTGATCCACACTGACCACGAGGCTTTACGATATATCACAGGTCAGCATAAATTGAACAAACGACATGCTAAATGGGTTGAATTCTTAGTCACAACTCCCTTCAAACGGCTCTAATCTCCCCTCCAAAGAATATCAATGGCAAGAAGAAGGTTGAAGATGGCTCCCACAATCAAAAAGATTGTTAAAACAACTTCTAAAAAAAACTCAAGAGAAAATTCTTGGAGAACCAAAGAGAATTTTCACTCAAATCAAATCTGAAATTTTCAATGTAATTGTAATGTAATGTAGGGTGGCTGGCCAAGCCATATAAATAGGCCTTTCAAATGTTTTCCTAATTTAATTAGAACACTAAAACTAAAACTAAAAAAAAAACTCCTAATTATTTTAATATGGAAATTCGGCCAAGGGTCTTTTATTTGGGACTCTTGGACTGAATATAAAAATTTAAACTAAGTAAAATAAATAAATAAATAAATAAAAATAAAACTTTACAACTTCGGCCACTTTGACAATTTGGCCTGATTTTCAACTAAGTATGGGTGGATTTCTTGATTGGGCTTGGAATCTTCTTATTGGGCCTTACCCTCAAGAATTTGGGCTTGTGATCCATCTCCTACCGAAATTGAATCGTTGATGCTCGTAATGGAGATCCAATGCGCTTTGGCTGCAAGATTTGGTTTCTTGGACCAAGATTCCCAAGATTTGAAATCTTGATTTTCCCGTTCTTTCGTGTACGCATCTAAGGCCTTGCTAACAAACTCCTGAATGGTCCCATTTAGTTTGGAACGTATTTGTCGGGCCTTTGATCTCGTATCACTTAGTCCTTGTGTGGTGCCAGTTTTACTTGTGCCCAAAAAGGATGGGTCGTGGCGAATGTGTGTTGATTGTCGTGCCATCAACAAGATCACCATCAAATATAGACATCCTGATGCGATCCCGGTCGCATCATGTTACGACACAACTCGATGCTACCGAGATTGGTCCAAACTCGAGGGGCCCAAGTGCAAAATGAAGTTTTTAATTTTAGTTTGTTAGGATAGTGAAGTGGATTGAGTTATTTTGGGTAAAAAAAGGTATAAAAAAAAGGTGGGGCCAAGAAGGGAAATTCAAATTGGTTGCCCACTAGCAGTAGATAAGTCAAGAGACTGATTTAAATAGGTAAGGAACCCCAAAAGTTTTAAAAAAATTTGAACCACAATAAAAAGTAAGATTTTAGGCCAAGCAGCTTAAGGGCAACAAGGCTAAGAATTAAAATAGATAGAAATTTCTAAAAGAAATAATTAATTTGTAATTCATAAGAAGCATTAAAAATCTTCATGGGAATATGAGGATTACCGAATATATGTTCTTCATGATGCATTCATGCATCCACCTTGAAGAATTCCATAATTCCATGAATGTGCAGCCTTTAATGATCCTAATTCCCTTGGCTGAATGAGGCATTAATGTGCCTAAAATACTTGAATGGTCATCTTGAAAATGCATGAATCATGCATGAAACGTCCCATGTACTTTCCCCATAAATATGATCCATGAATCTTCAAATACATGAACTTTCAGAACTCCTCTTGCATGAGCGTCCCAAATGCATGTGTTACTTTAAATACCATCCATTGAACCTCAATTGTGTACACCTCCCATACATTGCACCAATCCGGCATGAACTCAAAAAATAACATCCAAAGTTAAATGCATTTTACATTAAATTAGCAAAGATATGAACTCAATAATTTGCACATTAAATTCGCCATACATATTAACAAATTTAGACATATTTAAACATCATAATTAATTAAGTATTTAATTTAGATATAATTAAAAACTTAATTAATTATTTGTCCGTTTTAACAAATCAATTAACTTAAAATAAACAACTAATTCAACTAAAGACAAATTAAATGGTTTATTTCAAAAAAATAAATGCAAACTAAAGAAAGCTAAAATAAGCTCATTGGGTTAAAATTGAGTGAATTGATCTCGAATGAGTGACTTGAGCTCAAGTGAGTGGAAACGAGCTAAATAGAGCTCAACGAGAAAAATGAACTAATTCAACCGCATGGATTTGCAAACAATGCTTAGGAGCTGGTCCAAAAGTGTGCCCGAGGCGTGGTCGATCATCCCTCCTCTTTAAAACGATTTGTCCCCAAATCGCCATTTGCCAAAAATTTCAAGATTTTGATAGCCACAAATGGCTTGGATCGAAAGAAGCTCAAAGATACCCTACCTTTTAGAAGGGTACCACCTCACATCGTTACCTATAAAAGAATAGAACGAATTAGTAACACGATGAAGGTTAAGCACAAAGGAACTTTCCAAAATTTGATTCACAATTCAACAAATAAACCGATAGTGGTCAAAAATAGAAATTGTTCTTACCGTTTTTCAATAGAAACAAACCTAAATCACAAAACAATCGAAGGCATAATCTCAAGGTCGAATTACAAAATCCAAGCCCTTTTAACAAGAACAAAGAATAATAATCTCCGGTCAAAACAAAATTTTCTTTGCCATTTCAATTTGATTTGGCAATTTCATGAGACTTCATAGAAAGAACACTAAGCAACTCAAAATCATTATCATGCAAAACATGTTCGGATCTTTTAACCACGTTGAGAACAACCTCCAAACAAAATTTTGATTTTGACTTAACAAACCAACAAGATTCACATGTCTCATTTTCAAACTTAAAGACAAAGCATCATACAAACAAAGATTGTTTAACATTCATTCAAACAAAATTTAATTTGCTTTTTTCATGGATGATTCATAAAGCAAACTGGATTAAACAAATGATTTTGACTACTCGATCCAAATGGCAACGAGGGTGTTAGCATACTCAAATTCAAACAAGCAAACCCTTTAAATTTTGTTCAAAAGATTTAAAAACATGGAAATTTCACCCACAAATTAGATAATTCACATGATCAACACAACCAAACAGATGATATGTCCTTTTGATCACACAATTCCATATTTTGTTGGTGTGTTATTCGTTCTTCATCAAAAATCTTGCGATGCCATACTCATCAATACATTTCCATTCCTTTTCAAAGATCAGAATGAACAATTTATGGACTTTCATCTCGAGCATCCAAAACATGCATTCCATTGCTAGTTAAAGATAAACAACCAATACCATCAAGAAAATAATATTTTCAAAAACAAGAATCTTCTTATCATCGAAAAACAAATGGATCATCATCAATCAAAGAATGACAAGTAGCCACGCAAAGTTTAGATTTTTCTAAAGACCAAATCATCAACAATGTGTCCAAACAATCGAAAAAGGCGAGGTGCCTTAAAATTTTCAACATTCATACCTTGCTTACCTTGAAACATTGGAAGAATGATATCTTGCAATTGATCGTGATGGAAATTAGTAGGAAACAAATGATGATTAGAGCATTGCAAGACTTTTCAAGGAAAAATCAACATTTCCCAAGGTTAAACAACAAAACAAATGTTTGAATGGGCTTTCTAAGACCAACAAAATGGCCGAATTGATCGATAGAAAACAAATCACAATCGAATGAAGACCAAAAGATTCTTACCGACTTACCTTAAAGTTTGAAAATTATTCACAACATCCAACTTACCTTTTTCAATTAATTGAAAACGTCGATGTCGAAAGATAATGAAGTTGGAACCAATTGGTGAAATTTTGCAAACCAAACGAAGAAGAATCAAAAGGCAAACTCAAAGGGGTTAGCAAAAATTTTCCTTACTTTTTTCTTGCTTGCTTTCTTCACTGCTTTTTGAACTCTTTTCTTTTCCACTGATTTCTTTTCAAGCTCTTTCAATTTTTTTTCAATCTTTTTGCTTTTCACTCTTTTTATTTTTGAAATCTCATTTTCATATTTTTCTTTTCATTTCTTTCATTTCATTTTCTTTATTCTTTTCGCCAAAATCTTTTACAACCAAAATTTTCAATTTGATTTGGTCCTCATGGACTTGTTCGGTGAGCGGTTAAGGTGATTTTCCTTCCTTGATGCTTGAAGGAATACCTATTGGTAGTCATCGTGAGTGACCTTGTGATCCAATTGCCATGGTGCTCCCATCAACAAATGGCAAGCTTGAATAGGTACCACATCACAAACGATTCGCATTTATGGAATATAACACGACTTGTTGAGTAACTTCAAATTCACCTTTGTCGTTAAACCACCGTAGCTTATAAGGTTGGGGATGCTTGGTAACGAGTAAGCCAAGTTTTTCCACCATTCTAGTGGGCCACATTTGAACTAATGTCACCATTAACAATGATGCAACAAATTTTATCGTGGACTCCGGATCGAGTATGAAATGTTCTTATGTTTGGGTTTCTCCAATTGTTGAAGACTTGAACTCATTTTGATGTCAATGTTAACAGTTTCAAATCTTCTTTATCTTTGCGATATTACTTGGAGTTCTCCTTTTGTATTCGCTTAATTCAGATCGATTATCCTTTGCATTTCTCGCCCATACTTGGAATTCACATTCAAAATTCTTGGACATGTTTCAACAAAATGTTAGCAAACAAAAGATAAATTAGAGAGAAAAATAATCCTCACCACAAAATCCACAAGTTCTCTCAAAGAAAATAATAAATGGCACACCACCTGTTTCACTCTTATTTGGCTTTTATTCTCCGAAAACTCACCTCTTGCCTTTTACCACTCGACCTGCCCAAAATTCGAATTGCCCCTAGACTTAATTTGTCCTTGAGGGTCGGTTTCAAAATGGGTTACAAGGGATAATGTCGTTAAGGTATTTGAACAAAGAAAAAAATTGGTTTAAAGTGTGGCTTGGGATGGATAAATAATGGTAGGAAGGGATACTTGATTCGGAGTAAAAGAAAAAATAAAGCTCGCAAGACTTTTCACTTCTTCTTTTTTACTTTTTTTTTGCTCACTTTTTTTTGAATTTTTTCGAATTTTTTTGAATTTTGATTTTTTGTGATACTCCAATACAATAGTAAGGTAAATAAAGGAAGGAAAAAAATTAAATTACAACTCAAATTTTTTTGATTTTTTTCACGTTTGAACTGATGGCACGCCACACCAACAAAGCAAACCGATCCGGAGGTCTTACCATTAGGACCTATTACTCGATCTAGGGCAAAGAAATTGGGAAGCCTTGTTCCTTACTTGTGCTACGATTCCAGATTTATTCGATCATGTTCATGCCTTAGAACATAGGCTTTATAACATGTTGCATGCGATATGTGAAGCATTTAGGTTCTACTATGTATTATGTGTTATTTAAGTATGTTTTGGTATTGATTGGATGTTGTTTGTGTTTTAATGAATAAGTTTGCATTATGTTTATAGCTTGTTAATAAGTTTTCAATAAGTTTGCATTACTTTAATGCATGTTTGTTTTGTTTACCATAAGGAAACGAATGGACAGCACTTAAGATATCATTTCTAGCTCGGTTGAAGCTCAAATATGAGCATGACTCATCTCAAAATAGTTCGAAGATTGTTTTAGCTCAAACTCACCCACCCCAACTCCTGACGAGTCCGAAAGTAAATGTGTCCTATGTAAGGGCAAGTGTCCTATGTTTGTGGCCCCAAGGCATCCAAACATGTGGGGACATGACCCGACAAGAGGTGTGTGTGCATGTGTAAATATACAAGGATAAGAACAAGGAGGTTGTCATTTGAAATTTAAATGTATGGTTTATTAAATGACGCCAAAAGGAGTTATAACTCCTTATTTTAAACCCTTTTGATTACGCCACGAATTTCCATTCAACACCCCCTTTTGTACTTATAAATACATATTACAATGATGTATTCAAAGATGATTTATGAAAACAATTACGTTTGAGAATTTTTTCAATTTGTTCTTCATTGAACTTTCCTTGGCATTTTACTTAGTTTGTTGTGTCAAATTTTCTTGATATTCGGGTTCCTAGATCGCTATCTAGAGGGTCCAAGTCCTTTGATTGAATGATTCGATTTCGGTTTGCTCGAGATTGTGCAAGTTCTTTCAGTTTAACGTTAATCTATTCCAACGATTTTTTGCCATTGTTGAACACGGTTGTTTGGCCCTTTTCATGACGGCTCAACTTCACCGATTAATTTCGTTTTGTTTTAAACGCCAACAACTTCATTTTCCTTCCATTTTCGTTCTTTTTTTTACCCATATTTTACCATGATTATTTCTTTAATTCCTTGTTGTTTTCCGGCAGAACGGACAACATTCCTAGATCCAACATAACGAAGATAGTCTGCTTCTTAGGCTCCATCGTATCATCCCAGGGAGCCAAGTTGGAATTATTGTACTTTTTTCTCCAACAAGAAAATTTGAAATTAAAAATATATATATATCTTTAAAAATTCAAAAAAACAACAAAAAGAGAAAGAAAAATCGATTCAAAAAAAAATAAAAAATAAAGGAGGAATTGAAATTTATCAAGTTTGGGAAAGAAAAAAAGGTGTTTTGTTATGTTGAAATGTTGAATAATGTTTAGTTTTGTACTCGAATTGCAAGTGCTTGGATATCAACCAAACGAACTATTCTTATTTGTTTGAGCTAGGAACGTTGTAAAGCACCTTTGCGAAGAAACTAAATTATTTAAATTCCATCCTTTTCCTTTGTTTATTTTATTTTTTATCCTTTTACTCTTTTCTTATCCTTTCCCTTTTTTTTTTTATTTTTTTCTCTCTAACGTGTTTTCCTTATAGCCAACACAATTATAAAGTTTTGAAATGTTGGATTAGTCCTTTAAAGAACTAAAACACGAGAAATTGTGAGGGAAAAAGGCATTGAGCGGGAGAAAGAGGGAGAAAAAGAGTCATTCACGATTCTCCCGAAAGTGAAACACGAACGAAAGTATTTTAGAGTGCATTCTTTAGAGTGAAAACCGAGAGGTTTTGAGAGTGTCTTTGAGGACTTTTACTTTTGTTTTACTTAACTCATTATCCATTTTGTGTGTTGCTTTAGATGACAGGATCAAGATCGGGTGGTGGAGATCAACCACCGATTTGCAAATGCAAGCTTTACGACCTTGCAACGCCTATTAGAAAATGCATTAGAGCCTATACACCTCGTTGGACAAGATTGAAGGGGTGGTTCACAACTTCCATAATGAACATAATGATGAAAATGACATTGAACATTCACCAAGGGTGAATCAACGACGGACGCAATTGAATAATATTTCTAACATTAAAGTTGCCATACCTTCTTTTCGTGGAGGGATCCAGATGCTTATTCGACATGGGAAAGCAAGGTTGAACACGTTTTGAGTGTTATAACTACTAAAAAAAAAAGTTCGACTAGCGCTATGGAGTTTGTTGACTTCCGGTATGGTGGGACCAATCGATTAGTCACGAGCTGGTGAAGGTCTAGTGAGAACATGGGAAGATATGAAGCGATCATGCGAGACGATTTGTTCCTTCTCACTATCATCAGATTTATTTCAGAATTACAAACCTTGAAACAGGAAAGGGAGCGTTGAGGACTATTTCAAGGAGATGGAGATGTCCATGATGCGGCAAACATAGTTGAGGACCGTGAGGCATATGGCTCTTTTGGTGTTTAAATTTTGAAATAGCAAACATTGTTGAAATGCAACATTATGTTGAGTTGGATGACATGGGCATATGGCGATCAAAATTGAGCGACAACAACGAGAAAAGCTTCTACCGAGGTAATACTCCATTTAAATCTTTTTCAATCCTTTATACACCCCTAACAACGCCGAAACAAGCACCAAACCGCCATTACGGATTCGAGAGCAAAGGAATCCAAAGAAACCAAAGCCTCCCATTGTCGATAATGGACGGGCAAACAACCAATGGTGGCACCGAACGATCAAGAGATATTCAAGGCTTTATGCCTTGGTAGAGGACATGTTGCTAGCCGTGTCCTAATCAAGGGTTATGTTGATGCGGAAGATGGAGAGATCGAGTGATTCGGAAGATGTACATGAACCCCGACTAAAGAAGATGAAGAGAATGACCTAGAAGTTTAACTGGTCAAGTTATGGAGATCATGGTTGTCAAACGGTTTGAATGTGCAACAAAAAGACGAGCAACAACGTGAGACTATCTTTCACACGGCAAGGTTCAAGATAAGGTATGTGTTGTGATTATTGATAGGGAGTTGTACTAATTTGAGTTCGGGTTGATGTTAGGTTTAAGATGACAAAGCATCCGAACCGCAAGGCGGGTTGAATGACTGGAGAACTTAAAGTGACGAAACAAGTGGTTGTAGTTAATTGGAAACTACAAGGACGAGGTCCTTTGTGATGTTGTGTCGATGGATCTACCCCTTTTGGGGCGCCTTTGGCAAAGATGACAAGAGGGCAATGCATGATGGTTTTACAAATCGATACTCTTTTATGCATGCAGTAAGAAGATTACTTTGGCTCCTTTGACACCGAGTCAAGTAATTGAAGATCAAACAAGCTTGAAAAAGAAGGAAGGCAAAGGAGAAGAAAAGATGAGGTATATGCAAGCAAAGAAATCGGAAATGTCTTTCCTCTCACCAATCCTTGTTTATTTTAATGTTTAAAGATCATTGTTTATTCCAGTTCCCCGATTTTCCCGATCGATTTGTCCCTTTGCAAGAGTTTGAGGATGTTTTCGAAAGAAACACCGATGGGATTACCACCTTCGTATTGAGCACCGATTGATTTTTCCGTGTGCTACCATTCCAAATCGACATTATCGATAACCCAAGAGACGAAAGAGCTTCAAAGGCAAGTTGCGAATTGATGGACAAGGGTTTATTCGAGAAAGTCCGAGTCCACGTGATGTTCCGTGTTGTTAGTACCAAGAAAGATGGGTCTTGGAGGATTGCGGATTGTGAGTGGAATCAAATTACAATTAAGTATCGCATCCTATTCCTAGACTTGATGACATGTTGGACGAGCTTATGAGCCGCATCTTTCCAAAATTGACTTGAAGAGTGGATATCAGATTCATGGGAAGGCTAAATGGAAGAGACCTTCAAAACAAAGCTAGGTTTGTATGAGTGGTTAGTGATGCCTTTTGGTTTAAGTAATGCACCTAGTACTTTTATGCGACTAATGAATCATGTTCGCGATTTTTATTGGAAAGTTTTGTGTTGTGTACTTTGATGACATTTTAGTTTATAGCAAGACTTTGCAGGATCAGAGAACATCCGAGAGTCAGACAGACTTTGGAAAAGAAAGATTGTATGGTAATGTAGAGAAATGTGTGTTTTGTACTAAACTTACATTTCTTGGTTACATTTGAGTGCAGGTGTTGAAGTTGATCATGAGAAAATAAAGGCAATTCAGAATGGCCAAACATCAATTACTCGTTAGATCATTTCATGGTTTAGCTAGTTTTTATCGACGGTTTGTTCCTAACTTCAGTTCTATTACCGCCCTTAACCAATTATTAAAAGAATTCCCCTTGTGGGTAAAGAACAAGAAGATGCCTTTCAAAATTAAGGATTGTTTGACAAAAGCACCATTGTTAGCCTTACGATTTGATAAAACTTTTGAAATTGAATTGATGCTTCCGGAGTTGGTTAGGCGCAGCTTTAATATGAAAAGAGGCCCATTGCATATTTTTAAGAAACCGAGGAGCAACATTGAATTATCCGGTTTATGATAAAGAGATGTATGCACCGATTCGCATTGGAGACATGGAACTTGTTGCCTAAGGAGTTTGTGATCCACACCGACCACAGGCTTTACGATATATCACGGTCAAAGAAAATTGAACAAACGACATGCTAAATGGGTTGAATTTTAACAACCCCTTCAAACCTCTAATCTCCTCCAAAGAATATCAATGGCAAGAAGAAGGTTGAAGATGGTCCCACAAAAAAAGATTGTTAAAACAACTTTAAAAACTCAAGAGAAAATTCTTGGAGAACCAAAGAGAATTTTCACTCAAATCAAATCAAATTTTCAATGTAATTGTAATGTAATGTAGGGGTGGCCAAGCCAATAAATAGGCCTTTCAAATGTTTTCCTAATTTAATTAGAACACTAAAACTAAAACTAAAAAAAACTCCTAATTATTTTAATATGGAAATTCGCCAAGGGTCTTTTATTTGGGACTCGACCTAATATAAAAATTTAAACTAAGTAAAATAAATAAATAAATAAATAAAAATAAAACTTTACAACTTCGCCACTTTGACAATTTGGCCCGATTTTCAACTAAGTATGGGTGGATTTTTGATTGGGCTTGGAATCTTCTTATTGGGCCTTACCTCAAGAATTTGGGCTTGTGATCCATCTCCACCGAAATTGAATCGTTGATTGAATGGAGATCCAATGGCTTTGGTCAAGATTTGGTTTCTTGGACCAAGATTCCCAAGATTTGAAATCTTGATTTTCCGTTCTTTTCTAAGCATCTAAGGCCTTGCTAACAAACTCCTAATGGTCCCATTTAGTTTGGAACGATTTTCGGCCTTTGATCTCAACTTAGTCCTTGTGGGGCCCTTTACGTGCCCAAAAGGATGGGTCGAAATGTGTGTTGATTGTCGTCATCAACAAGATCACCATCAAATATAGACATCCGATGCGATCCTTGGCAGATCATGTTACAAAACCAAC
>NW_026291251.1:0-12192 GCF_025698545.1 Gossypium raimondii | reverse complement strand
GCCCCGTGAGCTACTTAAGAGGTCATAACAGAGCACGAGCATCGTCCGGCAAGAGACAAATGCATAGGCATCGAGAGATGAGGGCCTCGAACCCTACTCTCAAAAATATTTTCCGATCCGAAGCACGATCGAGCACCAGGCACCGACGAGGCCACGCCGATTTAAGGGGCGACGGACACAAGGCACGATTGAGGTCCACCACGCACCCAGGCGGCACGGGATGGAGAAGGGACGGCAACACATCCATAATTCCATCCGCTTAGGTACGCAAAGACAGATCCCGATCGCACCCCTTGAGTTCGATTACAACAAGGGGACTTAATGAAGAGGAGTGCGGATCGACAGCTCGATGCGAGTAGCATGGAGCCCGCCAATACACACAACCAAAACGCCACTCATATGCCTATTGGTATTAGTAGTAGCGCCCACGCACACCGCCCAACAGCCCACCCAACCGAATGGTAGGGGAGCGAAGGAACAACGAACGAGGGCGCACCACAACCGCTTGGCACGAGACTACGAGGGAAAAGTCCCACCGGACTTGGTCGAGCCAAGACCGAGCCTACAAACTCAACTTACACCCCCAAAGGCCGCTGCTGCCAAAGGACTTGGTACTAGGGTCGCGGCGCTTCAATGCGGCAAGGGTTTGGCAAGGCTAAGGCACCGTGTGGTCGCCGACTTGGGATGCACAAGGCGCCCTAAACGTGACGGGGCGAAGGAAGGTTAAGCTCGAGCCCATAGCAATGCATAAGCCACCCCAAGAGATCTTTGCCCGAATAGGGAACTTGGTCTTGGAGTCGCTATTACATTTCTATGGGCACGGCTTGACCGGCCGGAAAATTGTCACCCCTGGCCACCACCCGGCCATGACCACTCACCCCTGCAGGAGTCGCTATGAGTACCCACCCCATGGGGGCTAGACGCACCCCACCTCGGCTCGAGGGGACGCCGGGCGCGGATCTCACCCCTTAAAGAGCTAAAAACTTCGTCAATATGCTACCAGCAACATTCGACCGTCTAAATGCGACACTCTTCTTTAGCTCAAGACATCCTGTGCACAAGGTGCCGATGGGTGCCCGAGGCTCCCGCACATCCAAGCACCATAGTTGCCGATGGTGTCCGAGGCTCCCGACATCCTAGCCACCGAGGTGCCGATGCGCCCGAGGCTCCTCGACATCCGAGCCAATTAAGGTGCCGATGGTGGCCGAGGCTCCTGCACGACCAAGGGCCGAGGTGCCGATGGGCCGAGGCCCCCGCACGACCAAGGGCCTATTTTACCGATGGTGCCCGAGGCTCCCCGACGACCAAGGGCTTAGTTTGCCGATGGTGCCCGAGCCTCGCACCACCAAGGGCCTAGGGTTGCCGATGGTGCCCGAGGTTCCTGCACATCCAAGCACCAAGGTGTCGATGGTGCCTGAGGCTCCCAGACGACCAAGGGCCTAGGTTGCCGACAAGGTCCGAGGCTCCCGACGACCAAGGGCCTAGTTTGCCGATGGTGTCCGAGGCTCCCTGACATCCCAAAGACCTAGGGGCCGATGGCGGCCGAGGCACCCGCACGACCAAGGGCCTATTTTCTCGATGGTGCCCGAGGCCCTGACGACCAAGGGCTTAGTTTGCCGATGGTGCCCGAGCCTCTGCACGACCAAGGGCCTAGGGTTGCCGATGGTGCCCGAGGTTCCCAGACATCCAAGCACCAAGGTGCCGATGGTGCTCGAGGCCCCTGACCACCAAGGGCCTAGGTTGCCGACAAGGTCCGAGGCTCCCAGACATCATAGCACCGAGGTGCTTATGGTGCCCGAGGCTCCCTGCACACCAAGGGCCTAGGGTTGCCGATGGTGCCCGAGGCCCCTGCGACATCAAGCACCGAGGGTGCCGATGGCGCTCGAGGCTCCTTCATGGCTAAGGGCTTATTGTCGATGGTGTCCGGGGGCTCAGACATCCTAAAGACTAAGGTGCCGATGGTGCCCGAGGCCTCTGCACGATTAAGGGCCTATGCTACGGGAACGATCACCGGAGCACCGGCCGGACGGATCGCCGAGCACCGCCGAACCTAACCCATGGGGGCACCGACGTCCGCATACGGCATGGCTGCACCTCGACAACCCCCGCCGCTTCAATATCACTCCCCTAAAGAGCTAAAAACTTGGTCAATGCGCTACCAGTGACATTCATGTGTCTGGAAATGGGGACACTTTTTTAATCCGACCAACAGGGCCCAACTTTAGCTTTGGTGCTCAAGGTTCGGCCATCCATGCACCAAGGTGCCGATGGTGCTCGAGGCTCTCCGCACATCCAAGCACCAAGGTACCGATGGTGCTCGAGGCCCGCACCAAGGGCCTAGGCTGCCGACAGGTCCGGCTCCCAAGACATCATAGCACCGAGGTGCCGATGGTCCCGAGGCTTCCCAACAAGGGGGCAGTTTGCCGATGGTGTCCGATGCCCTGCACATCCATGCACCAAGGTGCCGATGGTGCCTCGAGGCCCCTGCACATCCAAGCATCAAGGTTACTGATGGTGTCTCGGAGGTTCTTACACATCCGAGCTACCAAGGTGCCGGAGGCTTGTTGCTAAAGGAGGGACCGAGGATTCATCCATTGTTCTGCATCCGAATTCTACCTTGGATTGGGAGGGACCGACAACTCATTCATTGTTGGGTACCACATATAATGATATTTGAATTCTACCTTTGTATTTGGGAGGACCTGCACACCGACCACCCATGATGACTTCAGAGTATTCCGGATACTCCGATGGATCGCCGAGCACCGCCGAACCTAACTTGGTAGCACCGACCGCATGCGATGGGCGTGGCATTGCCTCGATAACCCCCGCTGGCCAATGTCTCTTCCCCCAAAGAGCTAAAAATTGGTCAATGCGCTACCAAAGCATATACATGTGTTCAAATAGACACGCTTTTTTTTAGTTTCATATGTCCAAATAGGACACTTTTTTAGCCCGACGCCAAGCACCAACAGGCCGAGTTGTCGATGGTGCTCGTGGCTCCCAGACATCCAGCACTAAGGTGCCGATAGGGGAGCCCCACATGTCCTAAACTGTGATGCTTTTTTGTGCCGCTTATTCCACTTAGTGACTTAGTATTTTTAATCAAGATTTGGCTGCTATCCAAAAACAAATACAAGAAGTCAATGTTGGGTCCATGAAACATGGCACATGGCACGATAAGCGTAAAATTCAAGTCCCTGAGTCACCATCGGGGAGCCGCACTGTGACCAAAGAAGGCCCTCACAGCTATGTTCTTAAGGGGGGCGCACTACCAGGTGTTTAACTAACTCTTACACTAAGTTCCCCACCGGGAACCCTGTGGTAGGGTCAGGCAATGTAACTAGGGGGATGGGATAGGCGATAGGAGGGACGAATCGGCTTGGCCAAAGTATCAATCTCGCGATCGTGGGCAAAGAAGGCCACTCGGCCACTTACAATACCCCGTCACAGATTTAAGTCGCCCAGCGATTCACCACGGTGAATTACGCCAGGAGGCGCTCATGATTTGTCCGGCCAAGTCGCTGACTCCATTTATTATCGCGTCTTTGGGGCCAGAGAGGCCCCACTGCTGGTTTGCAACGGGCGACGGGCCGCTGCCGCTTCTAGTCCTGGATTCCGACTTAGAGGCGTTCAACTATAATTCAAATAAGACGGTAGCTTCATACATCGGGTTTTCAACCAAGCCTGATGACCAATTGTGCGAATCAACTGGCCTTCAGACTAGGTTGAAACTACTATTGCGACGCGCCATCAAGAGGGTAAACTAACTCGCTCACCTTGCCTAAACCCACCACGCTCCCTATTGGTGGGTGAACAATCCAACACTTGGTGAATTCTCGCTTCACAATGATAGGAAGAGCCGATATCGACAGATCAAAAGCAACGTCATGCATGAACGCTATCGCCATGTCGCTTATCCTCGTAACTTTTCCGACAATCTAGCTTCAAATTCAAGGTCTAAAGGATCGAGAGGCCACGCCACGGTTCAGATTCAGACCGAAATCGATCAAACGAGCTTTTACCCTTTTGTTCCACACGAGATTTCTCGTTGAGCTCATCTTAGACACCCGTATCTTTTAATGTATGTGCCGCCCAAATTAAACTCCCCACCGACAATGTCTTCCTCGCCGGATCGGCTGTCAAGCCGCCTTGGGTCCAAAAAGAGGCTGCCTCATCCGATTCACTAATAAGTAAAATAACGTTAAGTAGTGGTATTTCAATTTCGCCCGAGAGCTCCCACTTATCCTACACCTCTCAAGTCATTTCACAAAGTTTGACTAGAGTCAAGCTCAACAGGTCTTCTTCCTCACGATTCTCGCCAAGCCCGCTCTTGGTGGTTTCACTGGATAGTAGATGTGATATGGGAATTCGTTAATCCATTCACGCCGCCACTAATTAGATGACGAGGCATTTGGCTACCTTAAGAGAGTCATAGTTACTCCCTGCCGCTCCGCGCTTTTGGTTGAATTTCTTCACTTTGACATTCAAAGACCGCGTGAAATCACATTATGGAGCATCCGCAGGACCATCGCAATGCTTTGTTTTACTGAAATGATTCCCTTGTCCGTATTTTCGCTTCCGAGTCGACTGCTCGTCGCCGGAAGGCCCCCGAGGAGCTGCTCTCAGTTCGTCTTCGCCGGGCACGCGCGTATTCGCCGGAGAGGCCGGCAAGGCGCAAGAACTGACGGTTCGGATCGGGACTCTGTGTTCCAAATTTCTCGTGAGCCAATCCTTTTCCCGAGGTTACGGATCCATTTTGCCGACTTCCTCTTTCACATTGTTCCATTGACCGTAGGTCGCTCACCTTGAGACCTCGACAAGTGTTATGAGTACGACCGGGCGCTGACGCACTTCGGTCCTCCGGATTTCAAGGGTCACGGGCGACCGGACACCACGCGACGCAGGTGTTTCTTCCCATTACCGATCTCTACCTCCTACCGAGCTGTTTGTGGTAAGGTGTCAAATGAAAGATAACTCTTCTGAAGGTCTCACGACGTCCTCCCGACTTTAACGCTTGTTGCCACCACAAGGTTCCTGCTCAGAATTTTAACCCGATTCCTCAAGCTCGGCACGACGCTACCGTTTGACGCGCTTCCTGGCCTCAGGATCGACTAACCCATGTGCAAGTGCTGCTCACATGGAACCTTTCCTTCGCCTTCAAAGTTCTTATTTGAATATTTGCTATTACCACTAAGATCTCAGACCGACGGGCCGCCTCCACAAGCTCGTGCCAGGCACATCACAAGGCCTCTACTCATCGGGTTCTGCCTCCCCCCGACGGGCCAGATAGGTCGCTGCTAAGCGCCCATCCATTTTCGGGCTAGTTGATTCGGCAGTGAGTTGTTACACCTTAGCGATTTCATTTCCATGACCACCGCCCCGGCTGTTTTAATCACTCAACACCCTGTGGGTTCTAGGTTAGCGTTAGCTAAGCACCGTGAATCTCGGCTCCTGCTCATCCCTGACGCCGCCTGGCTACCAAAAATGGCCCACTTGGAGCTTCATTCCATGGCCAACGGGCGCTACTGCCCCTACCTATTTAAAGTTTGAGAATAGGTTTAGGCGCTATGCCTCGATGCCTCTAATCATTGGCTTTACCCGATAGAACTCGCTAAGGGCTCCCAACATCCCGAGGGAAACTCGAGGAACCAGCTATTAGACGGTTCGATTAGTCTTTCGCCTTATACCCAAGTCGTATTAACGATTTGCATCGTCAAGATTGCCAAGGGCTCCACCAGAGTTTCCTCTCGTCACCGCCTGCATAGTTCACCATCTTTCTAGTCCCGGCAGCATGCTCACTGAACCCTTCGAAGATCAGGTCGGTCAGGTGCACCAGGGATCCCGCCAATCATTCTTGCGCTTACGGCTTTTTCAGCCCGCTGACTCGCTATGTCGCACTTTGGTCCCGTGTCAAGACGGGCCGAATGGGGAGCCCGCAGCCGACGCCGGAGCACGCAGGTGTCAAGCACGCCGAGGCGGGCGCGGTCAATCTCACGATCGAGGCGACGACGCCTCCACGGGCGATCAAAGGCCCGGCTTGGGCTGCCGCCACGACCGCTTGGTCCACGCCTGAAGCCGATTTCCATGGACGGCCTCGCCGCCCACATCCGACGGGCGACGCCGCTTCCCCATCCGCTTCCCTCCCGACAATTTCAAGCACTTTTGACTTCTTTTTCAAAGTCCTTTTCATCTTTCTCGCGGTATTTTGTTCGCCATCGGTCTCGCTCAGATTTAGCTTTTGGATCGGAATTTACCGCCCGATTAGGGCCGCATTCCAAACAACCCGATCAGACATACCGGTGCGACAGGTCCGCACGACGGCTCTCACCTCTCCGCCGCTTCTTCTGTGGACGGCCCGTCCGCCGAGGACGCTTCTCCGCACTACAATTGACGCCGATGGCGACCGATTCTCAAGTCGGGCTTTTTCCTTGCCGGGCTTCGCTACTAGGGGAATCCTGTAAGTTTTTTTCTCCGCTTATTGATAGCGAACTCACTGGTAATCCCGCCGACTCGGGTACGCGGCACTGGCCCTTGCGATGCCGAAGGGTTCAAGGGTCTCGATCGACGGACGCGCACGACCAACGAGGTTTGCTTACAAGATTACCACCGATCGTCAGCGACGATGATGTCGCCGAGGACTCGAATTTAGCTAACCGGCCGGAGCGACGGAGGCCAATTTCATACGGTCCAACCGAGGCTCGAGGGCTCATGGTGGATGGGGCGACGATGCGACACCCAGCAGACGCGTCTCTACTTAATGGCTTGGGGCGAACTTATGCTCAAAGACTCGGGCGGTTCACGGATTCTCGCATTCACACCTGGCATCGCATTTCGCCACGCTCTTCATCGGCGCGAGAGCCGAGATATCCGCCGCTGTCGAGAGTCGCCTCATATTTTTTGGCGATAAGAGAACAAAGATCATCAAGAATCGACACCGCGAACTGCGCGCGGCTGTAAGACGTGCCCTTTTTCGCTTGATTCCTTGGCGATTGACTACGGGTTTGTTCGCTTTGCCTCAAGAGGTTGATCCCATCTCACCCCACCCGACGGCGTAGGGACGACGACTGGGCCGCCCGAGACACGGGTGGCGAGAGGCGAGATGTACCCGCATTCACCTCCGTGTTGTTGGTAACTCGCTCAAGGGTCGCTCGCTAGGCGGTGTTTCGATAATGATCCTTCCGCAGTTCACCTACGAAACCTTGTTACGACTTCTCCTTCCTCTAAATGATAAGGTTCTGATTTCATCGTCAGCGGCAAATAACCGCCTCACGCCGCCGATCCAACACTTCACCGACCATCAATTCCAGAGGAGCGACATGTGTGTACAAAGGCGTGGACGTAGTCAACGCGAAATGATGACTCACAAGGCCACTAGGAATTCCTCGTTGAAGACCAACAATTGCAATGATCTATCCCCATCACGATGAAATTTCAAAGATTACCCGCCCGCTTACCAAGGCTACACTCGCTGAATACATCACAGAAGCGCGCGCTGCCCGTAATATCTAAGGGCATCATGACTGCTATTGCCTCAAACTTTGGCCTAAAAGGCCATAGTCCCTCTAAGAGCTAGCCACGAGGATCACCTGTAGCTAGTTAGGCCGAGGTCTCGTCATAATCTTAATTCAACCGCATAAATCGCCCACCAACTAAGAACGCTATGCACCACCACCCATAGAATCAAGAAAGAGCTCATCAATAATCCTTACTATGTCCGACCTCGTAAGTTTCCGTGTTGAGTCAAATTGCCGCAGCTCCACTCGTGGTGCCTCACAATTCCTTTTAAGTTTCAAATTCATGCATACTCCTAACCCAAAGACTTTGATTTTCATAAGGTGCCCATGAGTCCTAAAAGCAACATCCGCCGATCCCCGGTCGGCATCGCTTATGGTTGAGACTAGACGGTATCCGATCGCTCGAGTTCCCAACTTTCGCTCTTGATTAATGAAAACATCTCTGCAAATGCTTTCAGCTTGTTCGCCTCTTCATAAATCCAAGAATTTCACCTCCGACTATGAAATATGAATGCCCCCGACCGTCTCATAATCATTACTTCGATCCTATACAACACAATAGGATCAAATCCTATGATGTTATCCCATGCTAATGTATACAAGCGTAGGCCCCGCTTGAGCACTCTAATTTCTTCAAAGTAACAATACGAGGAACGAATTCGCTAATTAAGGCTGGGGGAGCATCACGAAAGAGGGACGCAGCATTCGCAGCCACCGTGAGGCGGACTCGGCCGACCCACCCCTAAGTCCAACTACGAGCTTTTTAAAATAACTTAAATATACGCTTATTGAGTCGAATTGTCATACCGCCGGCACTGCATTTGCCTCCAATGGATCCTCGCTAAGGATTTAGATTGTACTTATTCCAATTACTGCACTCAGAGCTCCCAGATTATTTATTGTCACTACCTCCGTCGATTGGGTAATTTATGCTACCTCCGCCTTTCCTTGATGTGGTAGCCGCTTCAGTTCCTCCTAATCGAACCCCACCTCCGTCACCCACACCACCATAGTAGGCCACCATCCTACCATCGAAAGTTGATAGGGCAATTTGAATGATGCGTCACTGCACAAAGGCCGCGCGATCCGTCGAGTTATCATGAATCATCGTAGTAACGGCAAAGCCCGCACCACCTTTATCTAATAAATGCATCCCTTCCAGAAGTCGGGTTTGTTGCACGACAGCTCTAGAATTACTACTATTATCCGAGTAGCAAATACCATCAAACAAACTATAATCGATTAATGAGCCATTCAGCCTTCACGCCCAATTTGTTCATACTTACACATGCATGGCTTAATCTTTGAGACAAGCATATGACTAACGGGCAGATCAACCGTAGCATTCTCCGCGACGCAAGAGACTCCGATGGCCCTCAACATGCCCCTGTGAGCTACTTAAGAGGTACATGTGAGAGCACGAGCATCGTCTGTCAAGAGACAAATGCATAGGCATCGAGAGATGAGGGCTCAACCTACTCTCAAAAATATTTTCCAGATCCGAAAGCACGATCGAGCACCAAGCACCGACGCAGGCCACGCCTGACGGCGGGGGCGACTTTACACAAGGCACGATTGAGGTCCACCACGCACTCGGCGGCACGGGATGAGAAGGACGCAACACATCCATAATTCCATCCGCTTAGGTACGCAGAAGACAGATCCCCATCGCACTTTGAGTTCGACATAACAAGGATTCTAATGAAGAGGAGCGGATCGACAGCCTGGCGCGAGTAGCATGGAGCCCGCCAATACACACAACTAAAACGCCACTATATGCCTATTACAGATTAGTAGTAGCGCCCACGCACATCGCCTAATGCCCACCCAACCAATGGTAGGGGAGCGAAGGAACAACGAACGAGGGCGCACTACAACCGCTGGCACGAACTACGAGGGAAAAGTCCCACCGGATTTGGTCGAGCCAAGACCGAGTTTACAAACTCAACTTACACTCCCCCCGCTACAGCCAAAGCGGACTTGGTACTAGGGTCAGGCGCTTCAATGCGGGCAAGGGCTTTGCAAGGCTAAGGCACCGTGGTGGTCGCGACTTGGGATGCACAAGGCGCCCTAAACGTGACGGGCGAAGTAAGTTAGTTTCGAGCCCATAGCAATGCATAAGCCACCCCAAGAGATCTTTGTCTTAATAGGAACTTGGTCTTGGAGTCGCTATTACATTTCTATGGGCACGGCTTGACCTACCGAAAATTGTCACCACACACCACGGGGCGATCGACTCACCCCTGCGGCGAGTCAAGGGATGACGCACCCGACCCCCACGGGGCTAGACGCACCCCACCTCGGCTCTGAGGGCACTGGGGCGCGGATCTCACCCTTAAAGAGCTAAAAACTTCACAATATGCTACCAGCAACATTCGACCGTCTCAAATGCGACACTCTCTTTAGCTCAAGACATCCTGTGCACCAAGGTGCCATGGGTGCCCGAGGCTCCCAGCACATCCAAGCACTAAGTTGCCGATGGTGTCCAGCCCCTGACATCCTAGCCACCGAGGTGCCGATGTCGCCTGAGGTCCCCTCAGACGACTAAGGGCCGAGGTGCCGATGGTGGCCGAGGCCCCCGCACTCACTAAGGGCCTATTTACTGATGGTGCCCGGAGGCTCCCCAAGGACCAAGGGCTTAGTTTGCCGATGGTGCCCGAGCCTCCTGCATCGCACCAAGGGCCTAGGGTTGCCGGGAGTGGTGCCCGAGGTCCCTGTGACATCCAAGCACCAGGTGTCGATGGTGCTCGAGGCTCCCCGACGACCAAGGGCCTAGGTTGCCGACAGGTCCGAGGCTCCCGCACACCAAGGGCCTAGTTTGCCGATGGTGTCCGAGGCTCCCGCACATCCCAAAGACCTAGGGGCCGATGGCGGCCGAGGCACCCGCACGACCAAGGGCCTATTTTCTCGATGGTGCCCGAGGCTCCCTGCACGACCAAGGGCTTAGTTTGCCGATGGTGCCCGAGCCTCTCGCACGACCAAGGGCCTAGGGTTGCCGATGGTGCCCGAGGTTCCAGACATCCAAGCACCAAGGTGCCGATGGTGCTCGAGGCTCCCTGCACGACCAAGGGCCTAGGTTGCCGACAGTGTCCGAGGCTCCGCACATCATAGCACCGAGGTGCTGATGGTGCCCGAGGCTCCCGCACGCACCAAGGGCCTAGGTTGCCGATGGTGCCCGAGGCTCCGCACATCGGCACCGAGGTGCCGGGCGCCCGAGGCTCCTTCATGGCCAAGGGCTTAGTTTGCCGATGGTGTCCGGCCTCTGACATCCTAGCACCAAGGTGCCGATGGTGCCCGAGGCTCCTGCACGACCAAGGGCCTATGCTACGAACGGTTCACCGGAGCACCGCCGGACGGATCGCCGGAGCACCGCCGGACGGATCGCCGGAGCACCGCCGAACCTAACCGGCGGTGGGGCACCGACGTCCGCATACGGTGCGTGGCCGCCCTCGACAACCCTCGCCGCTCAATATCACCTCCCCCCTAAAGAGCTAAAAAAACTTGGTCAATGCGCTACCAGGTGACATTCATGTGTCTGAAATGGGGACACTTTTTTTACCCGACGCTCCCGCACCAACAGGGCCCAACTTTAGCTTTGGTGCTCAAGGCTCCTGGCCATCCATGCACCAAGGTGCCGATGGTGCTCGAGGTCCCGACATCCAAGCACCAAGGTACCGATGGTGCTCGAGGCTCCCATCACCAAGGGCCTAGGTTGCGACAAGGTCCGAGGCTCCTCAGACATCATAGCACCGAGGTGCCGATGGTCTCCGAGGCTTCCCACAACCAAGGGCATAATTTGCCGATGGTGTCCGATGCTCCCAGACATCCATGCACCAAGGTGCCGATGGTGCTCGAGGCTCCGCACATCCAAGCATCAAGGTTACCGATGGTGTCCGAGGTCTCACACATCCGAGCCACCAAGGTGCTGGAGGCTCTTGTTGCGAAAGGGGAGGGACCGGGAGGATTCATCCATTGTTGGCTATCCGAATTCTACCCTTGGATTGGGGAGGGACCGGGACAACTCATTCATTGTTGGGTACCGAACATATAATGATATTTGAATTCTACCTTTGGTATTGGGGAGGGACCCGGCACACCGACTCACCCATGATGACTTCAGATATTCCGGATACTCGCCGGATGGATCGTCGGAGCACCGCCGGGAACCTAACCGGTGGTGGGGGGGCACCGACGCCCGGGCATGCGATGGGCGTGAGCATTGCCCTGGATAACCCCTGCTCGCTCAATGTCTCTTCCCCCCTAAAGAGCTAAAAACTTGGTCAATGCGCTACCAAGCATATACATGTGTCTGAAATAGGGACACGTTTTTTAGTTTCCATATGTCCAAACAGGACACTTTTTTAGCCCGACGCTCTGCACCAACAGGGGTCAGAAGTTGTCGATGGTGCTCGTGGCTCCCGCACATCCGAGGCACCAAGGTGCCGACAGTGGGGAGCTCCCCCACATGTCTGAAACGGGGACAGTTTTTTTTGTGCCGCTTTATTCCACTTAGTGACTTAGTGTTTTTAACTGAAGATTTTGCTGTTGGCCCAAAACAAATACAAGAAGCCGAATGTTGGGTCCATGAAACATGGCACGATGGGGCAGAAAATTGAACAAGTCCCCGGAGTCACCAACAGTGGGGAGCTGGCACTGCCCCCCCCCCCCCCCCCCC
>NW_026291250.1:0-13226 GCF_025698545.1 Gossypium raimondii | reverse complement strand
CCCAAATTCAATTAAATGAACAGCAAGACACAAAGAACGAATGAATAGATGTTTTCGTAGTTCAAGAAGACAAAATCGAACTCCAAGATCAATTCTCCACAAGCCGAATCTGTTAAAGAACACTAAACAACAACGAATTAAATCAATCAGATCTTTAATAGAAAATTAGGATTTAGGCGACAAAGAAAAGAAAGAAATTAATGAAATTGAACGAATTTGGAAGTAAAGAAAAGTGCTAATCTGTCAATAACTTGAATCGGCCAAGAATGCCCAAATTCCAGCAACCTAATTTCACCCAACAAGAAGAAATAAAAAAATGGCAAGAACCCTAAATTTTGGGGATTTTGGATCGAATAGTTGCTGCCAATAAAGGGATCGATTAAGCGAAGAGTTCTTGGAGTTTAATCAAGGCTGAAGCTACAAACAAAAACAGCAAAGAAAATTAGAAGAAGAATCGGCACAAGCAATAATAAAGAAAATAAATTGAACAGCAATGAATTAAAGAAAAGTCCTAAGAACCCTTGAATTCGAAAAGAATTCACAAATTCCTTCAAGCGGCTCTAATCTCCCTCCAAAGAATATCGATGGCAAGAAGAAGGTTGAAGATGGCTCCCACAATCAAAAGATTGTTAAAACAACTTCTAAAGAAAACTCAAGAGAATTCTTGGAGAAAACCCCAAAGAAAATTCTGCACTCAACAAATCTGAAATTTGATAGAAAATAATAATAAGATGATTTTTACAAAGGGTGGCTGGCCAATGCTTATATAGGCCTCCAACAAATCCTAATCTCACAAGTAACTAATAAAATTAAACCTAATTAATAAAATAACAAGGTAAATTCATTATGCACTTATATGGGTTGTTTTGGGCGAATTTTACATGTAATCTCCTAAAGATTAAAAAAATTAAATTAAACAAGTAAGATGTTTACAAATTGGGCCCTTTAGCATTTTGGCCTGATTTTTCAACTAAGTATGAAGAAATTTCTTGATTGGGCTAAATTTTGGTTATTGGGCCTCGCCTTCAAGAATTTGGGCTCGTGATCCATCTCCTACCAAAATTGGGTCGTTGACACTCGTAATGGAGATCCAATGCGTTTTGGCTGCAAGATTTGGTTTCTTGGACCAATATTTCCAAGATTTGAAATCTTGATTTTCTTGATTCTTGAAATCTCTTCGAACAGCAAAATTGGGCCAAGATTCGGTTTCTTGATTTTCTTGAAAACAAGAAAGTGAATCTTGATTTTCTTGTTCTCTGCGTATGCATCTAAGGCCTTGCTAACAAGCTCTTGAATGGTCCCATTTAGTTTGGACCGCATTTGTGACCTTTGATCTTGTTATTGGGCCTTGTGGCAATTTGAGCCCATCACGTTCTTGAACTTGGATTGGGCCTTTATGACTCGTATCAGGCTGAATACATGAATGGTTGGATTCATGGATATGGCTCATTTTATGATAATTCAAGGTGTTTATTCAGCCAAGAAGAGCAACTAAATTCATTCTCCAAAAGCTGGCCGATGCACTTCCCAAAACAGCACCTATGCGTTCACATTTGGAGTTCACACCAAGGACCATTTGGCTGATCATTGTTCACACTTCCAAAGACTTTTCCAACTCCTTTTTCACACCTTCAAGGATGTTCACGTTCACCTTTAATGCTGGTATCTTTTCAGCCAAGAATTACATTTTAATGAGCTCATTTAAGCTCAATTGGCTGAATCTAGCTGCTGCCATTTCTCCAAGTGCATTTGCTCTTCTAGAAATCGTCCCTTGAGCTTCAAATTCAGCTGAATTTAGCTCCAGCAATTTAGTTTTTATTTCCAAAATTTTCTAGCATTTTCTAGCCTAATTAATTACTTAGACATTAAGTCTTTGTTTTGGCCATTCGGCTACCTAGCTGAACACTATAAATAGTTGTTCATTTTCATTGTAAAAGGACTTTTTGACTTTTGATCATTTGAATGAACTTTGTTCAAAGAGTGAGTTTTCTCCTCTCTAAATTCGTACGAGTTTCGATCTGACTTATCTAGCGTGCTAGTGGCGTCTATCGTTCTCTTTTGAACTTATCACCTTGCTTTGGTGTGGCGTTCAACCCTTCTACAATTCTACAATCCCACCTTGAACCGAATAGAAATCGGGGTGACACTTTTTAGTGTTGAATCGTTTCTGGTGTTTAAGCTCATTTATCCATTCCACCGACTATCCTAGATTTTACCCAACTATAATATCTTTTACAACACCGAGCCTTCATTTATCCAACTTCCATTTTCTTATTTTTATCCTTAAATTGAGCCTACTACCTTATAAATTTACATCACCTTAGCCAACCTTTAAAACCATTTGAAAGCTTAGGATCTTTAGCCTTATTTCATCCTATTTTCGATTACTCAACTATTCCTCGTCGACGATCGAGCAATTACGTGAAACGACTCGATTAACCCGGCCCAGATCATATCATTTGGTATCAGAGCTTGCAAAACAAGGAGCACCGACGTTCGTAGCTATCTCGAAAGATAGGTTTGTAAAAAAAAGTTTCAAAAAAAATCAAAAAAAAATCTCGAGTTGTAATTTTATTTTATTTTCTCTTTTCTTTATTGTATTTGGCTTACTATTGTATTGGATTAAAAAAAGAAAGAAAATCGAAAAAATTCAAAAAAGTGAAAAAAGATCGAGCAAAAAAAAGAGAGAAGAAAAAAAATTGAAAAATTGAAAAAAAGAGAAGAGGATTTCGTGAATTTTGAAGATATTTTGGTATTATTCAATTGTATTTGAAGTAAAAAAAAATATAAAAAAAGAAGTGAAAAGTCTTGTGAGTTTTATTTTGTTATAATTTCTTATTACTTAGAGCATCCATTCCTTTTACCCTCCCCAAAAACGCCACACATACTTTGATTTTTATTTTTCCTTATTTTAGCCTACCCTATACACCCCTAACGTTATCCTTTGCACCCATTTGAAGCCGACCCTCTAAGCCGCAATAAGTCTTCTTGAAACAAAATACAATTCACGAGAGTGAGACGAGTGGAAAAAGGCACGGTTGGTGAGTACATTAGAGCGAGCAAAAGCCATTAAGCGAGCGTAAACACGGTGGTGTGCTATCCAATTTTCTTTCTGCAGTGAAGCGTGAGATTTTGTGGTGAGGTATTTAATTTTGTTTTGTTTTAATCATTTTTTAGTAATTAAATCATGTCTCAAGAAGAATTCTCTCGATGAATTTCAATACTTGGTGAGCGAGATGGGCGAATTTTGGAGGAAGAACTAAGCCCATTAAAAAGACGTTTGAACCGAGTGGAGGAAAAGTCCCAACGGAAACAAAATCCCCAAGTCGAGAAGCGAGTCGAGATCATCACGCAATACGTCCAAAGACTACTCGCTAAGAGATTCTTATCGGGATTTCTATTCAACGAGGAACTCAAGACAAAGCAAAGCAAGTTTTGAGTTTGAAGCTTTTCAAGGTGACGAACTAGGAATCACAAGTAGTCCTTCATATGCACCAAGGTATTCGTCCGCCAAGAATCAATCTCGAAGAGGTGATCATTTTTTGTATGAAAGTCGTTCTAATTATACCCAACGAGAGTCATTTTGTGCTGATTCATTTGCAACATCTCCATCCTATAATGAAAGAGCGAGGCAAAAAGAAAAAGAAATAAGAAGAAAAGAAAGACAAGAAATATTGATGAGAGAAAATGAGCATTAATGGAATGAAATCGAGAGACGAAAAAAAGAAATGAAAGAAAAGGAACAAGAAATCAAAAAAGTGAGAGAAAAAAAATGAAGAGAAAGAATTTGAAAAAGAAATTGAGATTGAACAAGAGTGCAAGCGAGAAAGAGAAATCGAAAGAAAAGAAGAAAAGATTGAAAAAGAAAAAGAAATCCAAAAAGAGAGTGAGGTCGAAAATAAAATTGAAAATGAGAGAGGAAATGATAAGAGAAAAAAAGAAGTTGAGATTAGAAAAGAAACGAGAGAAAAAGAGATAAACGAACCAGAAAAAGTGAGAAGCATTTCAACTAATCCATATGAAACTTGTTCTTGTTCTGTTTCTTCTTTCCAGGTGCCCGAGATATCAAACGATAATTTTCAACTTCACTACCTTTTCGATGAAAGACATTTTCATATGGTCGATATAGGTAAGGTTGAAGATGAAAACGTGCCCCAAGAGTTCAAAGGTAGCGAGGTGAGGAAATGTTAACGATCGAGTCCGACCACCAGTTTGAAAATTGTTGAAATACTTTTAGTGACTTAATTTCTAAACGCTCTCCTTATTTTGGTATGATTAATTGCTACTCCCTGAATGTGGTTGATTTTGTTCCAATCAACAAACCAAAGATTTAATTTTATGCGTGATGACGGTTTTTCACGAAAAGCGATTAAATTTTTCATTTGTGACAATTTTGTGCACCAATTAACGCTTTGTGGAAAATCCATGAATTTGTGCAAGTATGAATTGATGAATGTAAAAAGTTTTAACTGTTTGTCCTCGTATGCAAAAATCCCATTGGTTTACGTGTTTGGTTTAATGAAATTTTGCTACATTTTGGCATGAATACTCAAAATCAAGTTTTAAACCCGGAATCTATTTTGGTTCGCTTTATGGGAAAGTCAAGTTTCATCAATTTTGTGTGAACAATTTCTATTGGGAGTTGAATAAGGAACCGAGGTATGAAAATTTGATTTCAATTTAAATTCATTCCTTAATCCATTTTGTGGTTGTATTTGAAGTTCGATTTCATTTCGTTAAGGTTAATTCAGCCACAGAGATTTGATTAGACTACATGATACGACCTCGATTTAGTAGTTGAACCCAAGTCGTTTAGTTCCCGATCGTAAACGTAGAAGTGTATTAGAAAAGAAGAAGAGAAAATGTAATTAAGTTCAAAGAGGTAAGGTAGGTTCGTTCAAAGTAGGTTGTGGAATTTGGTTTAAGTCCAAATGGTATGATTAGGTTGGTCGAGTTCGGTTTAGGAATAATTCAAGAAATGGTATTTGGTTTAGGTACGATTTGGTATTTAGGAATTGGTACGAAATGGTATGGAATTTGGTACGAATTGGTAATGGTTCAAAAAGGTCAAGAGTGAACCAACACTAAAGAAGAGTGTTGACCCGAAACTTATAGGACCAAATTGAGTTGGAAATGGTGGATAAGGACCTTGACCCAATACTTAGTAAAGTATGAACCAAAGGTATCAAAGGTGAACGCCACACTCGGGTTGGGGAGTGATAAGTTCGAAAGAAAGACTCGGAAAGACGCCACTAGAAGCTAGATAAGTCTTACGGGTCTCGAACGAAATTTGAGAGAAAATGCCTCACAAATTTGGCAGCAATTCGTTACTTAAAATGTCAAAAAGTCCTTAACAAATTGAATTTTCAGCTATTTATAATCAGCAACTAAGTTAGCCATATAGTCACATACATTTTCTTAAAAATTAAGCTAATGAATTCTTCAATGGCTTGGCTAGGTTAATACTGAACTTGGAAAGCTTCTAGAATTCACATTGAACCTTGGACAACTTGAATGGTGCATGGATGAGCTAGATTCGGTCAATGTGCATAAATAAGCTCATTTAATTTGTAGCTTTTGCTGAAAAGTGACCAGCAATTAAAAGGGACTTGAATGGCCAAATGAAGTGTGAACACTCGGTTTCAAAGAGTCCTTGTGTGTGAACATTCCAAACCGAAAAGCCAAGAGTGTGAACTTCATGTGTGAACGGCAATATGCTGGTTCTTGAATCATTTAAAATCAGCTGAACATTCCTCATGCATGTAACGCCACATTCATTGAACCTATGATGCATGCACCTAGCTTAAATGCTTCCATCCATATTCGGCCAACCTACACAACATGAACAAATGAATTTAGTTGATCATTATTCAGCTGAATCATATTAAAACGAAATCTAGACAACATGAATCCAAATAATTAAAACAAAACTCAATTAATTAAACTAAGTCTAATTAATTCGGTTTGGACAAGACACATTAAAAACATGTATTAAGACTTATATATAAGCTGTAGGAAATTAATTTGACTTAATAACATGTAGGAAAAACACAATTAATCATGCATAATTAATTCCGACCAGATGTGAGACAAATTAAATAGCAAAATTATTTGAGCTGAATTTGCAAGTTTTGAACTAAATTGAGCTAATTTGAGCTCATTGAGCTTGAAAGGAGCTGGAAACGAGCTAAATGAAGCTCCACAAAATAAGATTGAGCTACGTCCAGCTTGCAAACACAACGAGCCTCGCTTGTAGGCTGAAGCAATGGCCGTTCCCAAGGGCGGTCAGATCACTACATTTCCGAGGAGAGAAGATTTATGATGATCGACAAAGGTAAAAATGATCCTTGCTTTTCCATCCCTCGAGGTAAACAATGTATGACTTACGAGAACTTTAAAATTTCTCTGCCCTATTCGGTTGGTAATAAACTTTTTGTTGAAGAATTGGTTGTTGCAAGGTATTTAAATTGTGATGTGTTTAACTCGTTCACTTTATTTAAAATGAATCATCTGTTTTGCTTGATGCTTGATAATTTCCATTGCAAGGTTTTACTGTGCATTCATCTGTTTGTGATAAAAATTGGTGTTCAATAAGTTGTGGTGAGGAGTTTATTTGCTTGATCGATGAACGGATTAAGTTGATTATGTCCACATGTCTCTTGAAAATTTTTGTAAGATTCTCCTTAATGACAAGTTTGTTGAAAAGGTGAAAGATCAATGGCCACCGTTAAGCTTAACTATGCAAGATTTAAGCCGATTAAGTGGTAAAATCATAAGCGGAAAAAGCTTTGTTCAATCGATTGTGGGTATGAAATTTGGAAAATACCTTCTTGCAAGGATTATGAATGTTCTACCCAAATGGTACTTGGGCCACATATTTGCTCAAATGAATTCTTGATGATTTGTGATTACTCATTTAAAATAATTCCTTCGTTTGATGAGACTTTGTATGGTGAAGATGTAACAAAACAGTTTGGTAGTTTGTTTTATTTGTGTTCGATTCCGTTTGATCGAGGAAAGATGAGTAAGCGGAGCTATGATCGAGTGAACCAACGGCTCGACTTGAGGACAAGTCGTTCAAAAGAAGGGGGGAATGATACGACCCTAGCCAAGGACGCCCTTGATTTCAGCTTGAATTAAGCTCCTCAAGCTCCATTTAGCTTGGTTCAGCTCACCGAATTTTATTTTAGCTCACATGAGCTTTTAGTTCAGCTCGTTTGAGCTTGGTTTAAATTCAATTCAGCTCATTATTAGCTCTTTAGCTAAATTAATTTTTTTTTTGCTGGAATAAATTAATTATTTAAGTTAATTAGTTAATTTAGTTACAGCTCTTAATTACTTGTCAGCTTATTACATGTTATAATTATGTTGTGTTAGCCGAATTTAATTAGGTGGCTGGATTATATTTAATTTGTCTTAATACCATTTAGTTCAGCCAAATATACATTTGCACTTAATTTAGTTCATGTTTTTTTTGTAGGATGGCTGAATGCATGAAGGAGCATTAAAGTCCAAGTGCATGAATGGTTCAAATACAACGTATGGGAGTATACATGAATGGTGAATACATGAATGGTTGGATTCATGGATATGGCTCATTTTATGATAATTCAAGGTGTTTATTCAGCCAAGAAGAGCAACTAAATTCATTCTCCAAAACTCGGCCGATGCACTTCCCAAAACAGACCTATCGTTCACATTTGGAGTTCACACCAAGGACCATTTGGCTGATCATTGTTCACACTTCCAAAGACTTTTCCAACTCCTTTTTCACACCTTCAAGGCTGTTCACGTTCACCTTTAATGCTGGTATCTTTTCAGCCAAGAATTACATTTTAATGAGCTCATTTAAGCTCAATTGGTTGAACCTAGTGCTGCCATTTCTCCAAGTGCATTTGCTCTTCTAGAAATCGTCCCTTGAGCTTCAAATTCAGCTGAATTTAGCTCCAGCAATTTAGTTTTTATTTCCAAAAATTTTCTAGCATTTTCTAGCCTAATTAATTACTTAGACATTAAGTCTTTGTTTTGGCCATTCGGCTACCTAGCTGAACACTATAAATAGTTGTTCATTTTCATTGTAAAAGGACTTTTGACTTTTGATCATTTGAATGAACTTTGTTCAAAGAGTGAGTTTTCTCCTCTCTAAATTCGTACGAGTTTCGATCTGACTTATCTAGCGTGCTAGTGGCGTCTATCGTTCTCTTTTGAACTTATCACCTTGCTTTGGTGTGGCGTTCAACCCTTCTACAATTCTGCAATCCCACCTTGAACCGAATAGAAATCGGGGTGACACTTTCTAGTGTTGAATTGTTTCTGGTGTTTAAGCTCATTTATCCATTCCACCGACTATCCTAGATTTTACCCAACTATAATATCTTTTTACAAAACCAAGCCTTCATTTATCCAACTTCTATTTTTCTTATTTTTATCCTTAAATCGAGCCTACTACCCTTATAAATTTACCATCACCTTAGCCAACCTTTAAAACCATTTGAAAGCTTCCGCATCTTTAGCCTTATTTCATCCTATTTCCGATAACTCAACTATTCCTCGTCGACGATCGGGCAATTACATGAAACGACTCGATTAACCCGGCCGGATCGTATCACCAAGCAAAATAAAATGCAAACTTAATTAAATAAATTGCATTCTAGCTTAATGAGCTAGAATTCACCCAAGCCTCGCGTGGGTTGAGCCAAGGATGTTTCGAGTATGGGTCGATCATTCCCCTTCTTTAGAACGACTTGTCCTCAAGTCGAGCCGTTGGTTCATTTGATCATAACTCCACTTACTCATCTTTCCTCGATCAAATGGAACAAAAGGCAATTGAAGCAACTGAAAAGAATATCCATGAGTTAGCAAAAAGCAATGCAAACAAATTTGCAATTCGAGTATAACAAGACAAAGGTAATGTAGGCGATTGGAAAGATTCAGATTACCATGCAAGTGAACTAGTTTACTCGACAAGGCCATGAAAAATGTTCGAAACAAAATCGAATAGATTTCTAATCATGCATACATCTTAAATTGATTACACAAGCTATAATTGGATCCCGAGTAATGAGTCAAAATATGTACATAGGCATCACAAACAGGTAATGAAAAATATTTACATGGTTCTCGAAGTTGCACAATCATACCGTGCATTAGACGATTGACTATCGATTCTATTACAATTACATCAACACAATTATCAAAAACAAGAATCTTTTTGTCACCATTAAAAATAGATAGATCGTGTTCAATTTAGGCAAAACAATTAACCATATCACAATCAAAGTATCTTTCAAAAACCAATTCACGAACAAGATTGTTATTACCATCCGAGGAAAACAAAAATATTTGAGAAATTTCAGGAGGCTTACCTTTTGGAGCAGGAAAATAAAGTTCATTTTTACCTTGCTCGCTTAATAAAAACCTTCGTTCCTCGGCGATGTAGAGTATTCAAAATTCCTTGCTTGACTGAACCGTTTCAGAATGGATCTCCATACTCGACAATATAGCATGCATCAGAATCAAATTGGAAATATAATCAAAATACATCGAGAACTCATCCAAATGATCATGTAATCTAAATTTCAGTCGGTCAATTTTGCTCAAAAATGCAGAATTTGAATAACAAAGCAGATTTGAGACACCATCTTCAACTTTAAGTGCACTAACCATTTTACATGTCATCGTCATATCAAACAAACAAACAAATCAAAGCCATGCATGTTTTCAAGCATTCATACGTCTCAAATCTCATACGCACATTCTTGTTTATACAAAGTAGTTTCTCACAAAAGATCAATGAGTGCATATTTTTACCCAAATCAAGCTGATGGAATGGCTTATATGTCTTTTTATCTTGCAAATGCCGAATAATTATTATTTCACTAACAAACTCATCAGCATCACAATTTCCAAAAGCGTTATTCTTCTTGCCATCATTCCACACAAATGTATTATCATCAATCTAAGGATGGCAAGCAACCACATCAAAGTTCAGATCACTTCTAAAGGACAATTCATCAACAAGGTTTCCATCAACAATCGAATAAGGCAGAGGTGCTTTAAGAATTTCAAAACTCATACCTTGCTCCTCTTTTGGCATAGGCGAACTAAGATAGTTGAGAACGTTACCTTTTTCAACCAAGGTGAACCTTCTCTCCTTGGAAAGGTAATGGAGTTGTAAATTATCGTCACTCGGCCTTTTGGATACCTGAAAAGCAGAAACAGAACAAGAACAAGTTTCATATGGATTAGTTGAAATGCTCCTCACTTTTCTGGTTCATTTGTCTCTTTTTCTCTCGTTTCTTTTTTAATCTCAACTTCTTCTTTTTCTCTTTTCATTTCCTCTCTCGTTTTCAATTTTATTTTTGACCTCACTCTCTTTTTTGATTTCTTTTTCTTTTTCAATCTCTTTTTCTTTTCTTTTGATTTCTTTTTCTTTTTCAATCTCTTTACAATGTGCGGTCGACATGAAAGAATCAAAAATATAATCATTTGCCCCAAAGGAAGCGAAAATATTTTTCATAGGCTTCTCGTCCATTTCTTTGGGAACAATCCTTTGGGAAGGACTTCTTTGAAGCATACGAGGAATAACTCGTCCTTTCTCGTTCGTCATGTCGAAAAGTCGCAAGCTCGAAGCTATCGCGTCTTGTTTTCCTTGACGAATAGGAATCCCGATAAGAATCTCTTAGCGAGTAGTCTTTGGACACGTATCGCCTTGATGATCTCGACTCCATTTTTGGACTTGGTGGATTTTGTTTCTGTCTGGCCCTTTCCTCCACTCGTTCCAAACGTCTTTTTAATGGGCTTAGTTCTTCCTCCAAAATTCAGCTCATCTCGTTCACCAAGTATTAAAATTCATCGATAGATAATTCTTCTCGAGACATGATTTAATTGCACAAAAAAATCTCACATTTCACTCGTAAAGAAAATTGGATAGCACACCACTCGTGTTTATGCTCATTCAATGGCTTTTGCTCACTCTAATGTACTCACCACTCGTGCCTTTTTCCACTCGTCTCACTCTCGTGAATTCGTATTCTGTTTCAAGAAGACTTATTACGGCTTTGACACGAACTCGTCTCGTGATGTTTTGAGTCGTATGTGTTGCCCAATCGTGAATTGCGTAAGGATGGATTCATTTCGGTTTTAAAATGAAACAAAATAGAGATAATGGCTTCAAACAAAGGTAATAAACAAAATAAAGAGGAAACAATAACAAATTAATTGGCTAAGACCGAAAATGAACCAACTATAACGAATTGTTAACTCGAATCTCAAAATGGTCTTTAGGTGTTTTCGGTTAAAGGAAACAGGAAAGGAACCTTGACCCATTATCAACTATGATAGGAACCAAAGGTATATTGAACGCCACACCAAAGGTGATAAGTTCAGCAACAAAGAAAAGATGGACGCCACAAGCTATGCTTGATAAGTCAAATCAATTCCGAAAGAACAAAGAGAATTGGATAGCTCACAATTCAAATATTTCATCTATATTCAGCAAAAAGTTCCTTCCCTCTATGGCTGATTACATCTATTTATAATGCTAGAACAAGGTAACCGAATGGTCAAAAACATCCACTTAATGTGCCATAAAAAACTGATGTCTTTTCTTATTCTTTGAACCAAATAACTCCTTCCATAAAATCACTTTAATTCAGCTGATTTGAATGTCTTTAATGGCTTAGAAAATGACTCTTGAGTTGTCCTTGGCTAGTTGAATAGTCACCATCTCTTAACCTGCTCCTTAATGACATTCAAAGGCTTGATTAATTTCTCTTGAAAGCTCCAAAAACGGCTGGAAGTGGAAGAGTTGCTGCTGAAATTTAAAGGGCATAAAATGCTCTTTAAAAACTCTAATGATTTTTAAGCTCCTTTTATAACAGCCCCTTTAATTGTAACTCAAAAGAACTTGAACAGCCACTTAATTAAATGTGTAACAGCCTTGAATTGTAACCACTATAAGCTAAAAAGTCACCTGCAATAAACACATTAAAATGAGTTTTTAAACAAATGAAAACACTTATTTATCATAACAAATGATGTGCGCACGCTCACACCAACAAAGCAAACTGATCCGGAGGTCTTACCATTAGGACCTATTACTCGATCTAGGGCAAAGAAATTCAGGGAAGCCTTGTTCCTTACTTGTGCTACGATTCCAGATTTATTCGATCATGTTCATGCCTTAGAACATAGGCTTTATAACATGTTGCATGCTGATATGTGACGTATTTAGGTTCTACTATGTATTATGTGTGTATTTAAGTATGTTTTGGTATTGACTTGATGTTGTTTGTATTTTAATGAATAAGTTTGCATTATGTTTACAGCTTGTTAATAAGTTTTCAATAAGTTTGCATTACTTTAATGTATGTTTGTTTTGTTTACCTTAAGGAAACGTAATGGACAGTAGCTTAAGATATCATTTCTAGCTCGGTTGAAGCTCAAATATGTGCATGCAGCTCATCTCAGCTCGAAATAGTTCTGAAAGATTGTTTCTAGCTCATTTCAACTCAATACATTTCTAGCTAGCTCAAACTCAGCTCCACCAGCTCAACTCCAGCTGACGAGTCCGTATAAATGAAACGTGTCCTATGTAATGGCAAGTGTCCTATGTATTTGTGGCAGCCCATGAGGCATCCAAACATGTGAGGAGCACATGACCGCTTGTGCACAAGAGTGTGTGTGTGCATGTGTAGCCGAATATACAAGGATAAGAACAAGGGAGGTTGTCGTTTGAAATTTAAATGTATGGTGTTATTAAATGACGCCAAAAGGAGTTATAACTCCTTATTTTAAACCCTTTTGATTACAGCCATGAATTTCCATTCAACACCCCTCTTTTGTACTTATAAATACATATTAAAATGATGTATTCAGGTTAGATGATTTATGAAAACAATTACGTTTGAGAATTTCTCTCAATTTCGGTTCTTCATTGAACTTTCCTTGGCATTTTAGACTTAGTTTGTTGTGTCAAATTTTCTTGATACTTCGGGTTCCTAGATCGCTATCTAGAGGGTCCAAGTCCTTTTGACGTTAAACAGATTCGATTCGGGTTTGCTCAGTAGATTGTGCAAGTTCTTTCGAGTTTAACGTTAATCTATTCCAACGATTACTTTTGCCATTGTTGAACACTCAAGTTGCTGCCTTGGCCGATTCATGACGCGTTCAACTTCACCGATTGAATTTCTTTTTGTTTTAAACGCCAACAACTTCATTTTCCT
>NW_026291249.1:10000-12251 GCF_025698545.1 Gossypium raimondii | reverse complement strand
ATAACCAAATTCCAATTGAAATGAAATCTTTAGGATAAATCAATGCAATTTAGGAGGAATCAATGAAAGGACATCAATTCAAATCCTGGATTTTCGAATTGAGAGAGATATTGAGAGAGATCAAGAATTTCACTATTTCTTAGATTCATGGACCCAATTCAATTCAGTGGATCTTTCATTCACATTTTTTCCACCAAGAACGTTTTATAAAACTCTTGGACCCCGAATTTGGAGTATCCTACTTTCACGCAATTCACAGGGTTCAACAAGCAATCGATATTTCACGATCAAGGGTGTAGTACTATTTGTAGTAGCGGTCCTTATATATCGTATTAATAATCGAAATATGGTCGAAGAAAATCTCTATTTGACAGGGCTTTCCTATACCTATGAATTCCATTGACCCAGAATGATACATTGAAGAATCTTTTTGGTCTTCCAATATCAATAGGTTGATTGTTTCTGCTCCTGTATCTTCCAAAAGGAAAAAAGATCTCTGAGAGCTGTTTCCTGGATCCGCGAGAGATACTTGGGTCTCCCAATAACTAAAAAGTGTATCATGCCTGAATCTAACCTGGTCTGTGGGGGTGGAGGAACTGGATCGGAAAAAGAGGGATTCTAGTTGTAAGATATCTAATGAAACTGTCGCTGGAATTGAGATCTCATTCAAAGAGAAAGATATCAACATATCAGGAGTTTCTTTTTGTATATTATATGGATGATTCGATCCGCAAGGACCATGATTGGGAATTGTTTGATCGTCTTTCTCCGGAGTAAGAGGCGAAACATAATCAACTTGAACTCCGGACAGCTATTCGAAATCTTAGTGAAAGACTGGATTTGTTATCTCATGTTTGCTTGTCTGAAAAAATACCAATTGAAGTGGAGGGTTTCTTCAAACAACAAGGAGCTGGGCCAACTATTCAATCAAATGATATTGAGCATGTTTCCCATCTCTTCTCGAGAGGCAAGTGGGCTATTTTGTAAAATTGTGCCTACATTTCATATGTGGCAATTCCTGCCAAGATCTCTTCGTTAGTTGGGGGAAGAATCCACACGAATCGGGATTTTTTGAGGAACATATGAGAGAGAATTGGATTTGGTTAGATAATGTATGGTTGGTAAACAGGGATCGATTTTTAGCAAGGTACGGAATGTATCGTCAAATATTCAATATGATTCCACAAGATCTAGTTTCGTTCAAGTAACGGATTCTCGCCAATTGAAAGGATCTTCTGATCAATCCAGAGATCGCTTCGATTGCATTAGTAATGAGGATTCGGAATATCACACATTGATCAATCAAAGAGAGATTCAACAACTAAAAAGAAAGATCGATTCTTTGGGATCCTTCCTTTCTTCAAACGGAACGAACGGAGATAGAATCAGACCGATTCCCCTAAGTGCCTTTCTGGATATTCCTCAATGTCCCGGCTATTCACGGAACGTGAGAAGTGGATGAATAATCATTCTGCTTCCGGAAGAAATCGAAGAATTTCTTGGGAATCCTACAAGATCCATTCGTTCTTTTTTCTGATAGATGGTCAGAACTTCATCTGGGTTCGAACCCTACTGAGAGGTCCACTAGAGATCAGAAATTGTTGAAGAAAGAACAAGATGTTTCTTTTGTCCTTCCAGGCGACTCGGAAAATAAAGAAATAGTTAATATATTCAAGATAATTACGTATTTACAAAATACCGTCCTCAATTCATCCTATTTCATCAGATCCGGATGTGATATGGTTCCGAAGGATGAACTGGGCAGTTCCAATAAGATTTCATTCTTGAACAAAAATCCATTTTTTGATTTATTTCATCTATTCCATGACCAGAACAGGAGGGGATAAGTCGTTACACCACGATTTTGAATCAGAAGAGAGATTTCAAGAAATGGCAGATCTATTCACTCTATCAATAACCGAGCCGGATCTGTATTATAAGGATTTGCCTTTTTCTATTGATTCCTACGGATTGATCAAAACAATTTTGAATGAGGTATTCAACTCCAGGGATGAATCGAAAAGAAATCTTTTATCGGCTCTACCTCCTATTTTTATGAAGAAAATGAATCTTTTATCGAAGGATCAGAAAAAAACCGATCTCCTGGTGGGAATGATTTGGAAGATCCAAAACCAAAATAGTGGTATTTGCTAGCAACAACATAATGGAGGCAGTCAATCAAGATAGATTGATCCGAAATCTGATTCAAATCCAATATAGCACCTATGGGTACATAAGAATGGATTGAATC
>NW_026291249.1:5000-7500 GCF_025698545.1 Gossypium raimondii | reverse complement strand
TTAGCAGAAAGGCGGATATTCCTTGCTCATTATCAGACAATCACTTATTCACAAACTTCGTGTGGGCTAATAGTTTCATTTCCGTCTCGTGGAAAACCTCGCTCCGCTTAGCCCTATCTCCTCTAGGGTATTTTAGTGATAGGTCTATAGGAACCGGACGATCCTATTTGTTCAAATACCCTAGCGACAAACCCTATGTTCCTTTCATTACAGTATTTCTGAACAAGTTCCTGGATAACAAGCTTAAAGGTTTTCTATTGATGATATCGATATTGATGATAGTGACGATATTGATGCTAGTGACGATATTGATGCTAGTGACGCTATTGATGATAGTGACGCTATTGATCGTGACCTTGATACGGAGCTGGAGCTTCTAACTATGATGAATGCGTTAACTATGGATATGATGTCGGAAATAGACCGATTTTATATCACCTTCAATTCGAACTAGCAAAAGCAATGTCTCCTTGCATAATATGGATTCCAAACATTCATGATCTGATGTGAATGAGGCGAATTACTTATCCTCGGTCTATTAGTGAACTATCTCCAAGGATTGTGAAAGATGTTCCACTAGAAATATTCTTGTTATTGTTTGACTCATATTCCCAAAAAGTGGATCCCACTCTAATAGCCCCTGAATAAATTAAATACATGTATTAAGACATGAAGGCTTTTATTCCACAACAACGAAAGCACTTTTTCACTCTTTTCATACTAGGATTTCACTTGAAAAGAAAATGTTCCATACTAATGGATTCGGGTCCATAACCGTGGGTTCCAATGCACGAGATCTTGTAGCACTTACCAATGAGGCCCTATCGATTAGTATTACACAGAAGAAATCAATTATAGACACTAATACAATTAGATCTGTCATAGACAAACTTGGGATTTATGATCCCAGGTAAGATCGGTTCAGGATCAGGGATCCTTTTCTATCAGATAGAAGGGCTGTTGTACAAAATGTACTTCTAAGTAATTGCCCTTAGATCCTATATCTATCTATATGAAGAAGAAATCATGTAACGAAGGGATTCTTATTTGTACAAATGGTACTTCGAGCTTGGAACGAGCATGAAGAAATTAACGATACTTTTATCTTTGAGTTGTTCTGCCGGATCGGTCGCTCAAGACCTTTGGTCTCACCGGACCCGATGAAAAATGGGATCACTTCTATGGGTTCGTTGAGAATGATTCTGATCTAGTTCATGGCCTATTAGAAGTAGAAGGCGCTCTGGTGGGATCCTCACGGACAGAAAAGATTGCGGTCAGTTTGATAATGATCGAGTGACATTGCTTTTCGGTCCGAGCCGGGGAATCCTTTATATATGATGCAAATGGATCTTGTTCTATCGTTGATCAGAGAAATCTCTATGAAAATACGAATCGGAGTTTGAAGAAGGGAAGGAGAAGGAGTACTGACCCGCAACAGATAGAGGAGGATTTATTCAATCACATAGTTTGGGCTTTTAGGATATGGCACCATTGGGGCTTTCTATTTGAATGTATTGAAAGGCCCAATGAATTGAGATTTCCCTATTGAGTCAGGTCATTTCGGGGCAAAATGATCATTTATGATGAAAAGGATGAGCTTCAAGAGAATGATTCGATATTTTTGCAGAGTGGAACCATGCAATACCAGGCACGACATAGATCTTCCAAAGAATAAGTCTTTTTTCGAATAAGCCAATTCATTTGGGATCCTGTAGATCCACTATTTTTCCTATTCAGAGATCAGCCATTTGTCTCTGTGTTTTCACATCGAGAATTCTTTGCAGATGAAGAGATGTCAAAGGGTCTTCTTACTTCCCAAACAGATCCTCCTACATCTACATATAAACGCTGGTTTATCAAGAATACGGAAGAAAATCACTTCGAATTATTGATTCATCACCAGAGATGGCTTAGAACCAATAGTTCATTATCTAATGGATTTTTCCGTTCTAATACTCCATCCGAGAGTTATCAGTATTTATCAAATCTGTTCCTATCTAACGGAAGGCTATTGGATCAAATGACAAAGACATTGTTGAGAAAAAGATGGCTTTTCCCGGATGAAATGAAAATTGATTCATGTAAGAGGAGAAAGGTTTCCATTACTTAGCCGGAAAGATATGTCATGAAATAGGGATTAATGGAACGGACTGGGTGGTAGAGTTGTGGAAACACCTGTTTCTTCCATATTTTGGACCTTAGCCCATGAAACAATATGCTACTGCTGAAACATGGAAGAATTGAAATCTTAGATCAAAACACTATGTATGGATGGTATGAACTGCTCAAACAAGAATTCTTGAACAGCGAACAACCAGAGCTATTACTCACTACATCAAAAATTTCCATTAATGAAAGATAAATCCATTGAAAATCAAAATACGCATGTCGGATGAAATGGTTGTTGCTATCTGCTCCAATAACGAATCATTGGTTTAACTGAATAACTAAATAAAATAGATAGACCTTCTTCGTCTCAGGTCGATGGATCTTCTCAACT